>NC_045956.1:230000-240000 GCF_010909765.2 Amblyraja radiata
TCTGTTTTGTTTATTGATGTGTGTATATATTTATACAATGGTAGATGGACACACTGATCTGTTCTGTATTCATGCCTTCTATATTCTGTTGTGCTGAAGCAAAGCAAGAATGTCATTGTCCTATCTGGGCCACATGACAATAAACTCTATTGAATCTTGATTTATCATCAGTAGTCTGTCTGCCTGTTTTGATGAATGCAGATTTAGACCAGAGAGTGTTTATTTTTCAAATGCACTGAATATAAGGTGGAAAAATGAAATTCGTACTTGCTGCAGCTTTACATGCAAATTTGGTGCAACAAAGATATTCAATATACCTGCCTCAACCACCTCCCCTGGCAGCTTATATACCCACCACCCTCTGTAAAAAAAGAATGCCCCTCCAGCTCCTATTAAATCTTTTCCCTCCCATCTTAAACTTATGCCCTCCAGTTCTTGATTCCCCATACCTGGTAAATGATTCTGTGCATTCACCCTATCTATTCCCTTCATTATTTTGTACATCAGTATATGATCACCCCTCAGACTCCTGCACTCCAACGAAGAACGTCCTAGCCTGCCCATCCTTTCCTTATAGCTCAAGCCCTCAAGTACTGGCCACATCCTCAAAAATCTTCTCTGCACCCTGACTTGCTTAATGGTATATTTTACTTTGGAGTCACGTGAGTGACTACGTGAAGACCCCGTCCAGCACGCATGCGCGACATGAGCGTTCACGCAGTGCAACAGCGACGAACGGGAGTACGGGCGCTCCCGCTACAAGCTTGAAAGAATGGACCGTTAGGTAAGTAATTACCCACAGGTTCGAGTTGACAAACTTTGCTCTTCTTTGTGCACCAGATGAAAGCTGGAAAGAGCAAAGCAGCACCGAGGAAAACAGCCCCGTTCGACTCCAGGGAATAATAATAATAATGGATGGGATTTATATAGCGCCTTTCTAGAATACTCAAGGCGCGTTACATCGCATTATTCATTCACTCCTCAGTCACACTCGGTGGTGGTGAGCTACTTCTGTAGCCACAGCTGCCCTGGGGCAGACTGATGGAAGCGTGGCTGCCAATCTGCGCCTACGGCCCCTCAGACCACCACCAATCACTCACACACATTCACACAGGTGGGTGAAGTGTCTTGCCCAAGGACACGACGACAGTATGCACTCCAAGCGGGATTCAAACCGGCTACCTTCCGGCCGCCAGCCGAACACTTAGCCCATTGTGCCATCTGTCGTCCTGAGCATTCCATCAGTGGAGGGGGCGAGAGGCGGCACCTGGACCGCACATGCTGCGGTCCACAGACACAGGTACCGAGCCGAGCCCAGTCCGATAGAGCTGCCTGACCAACAGCAGCGGGCTGGAGGAAAATCAAGATACAAACCGGCCGGTAATCCCTGGATACTCCGACAAGGAGACTCACCGCGACAATGACAGAGGCAGCCGCCTGAGCAAAGTTGGCGACCAGTCGCAACGGGCTGGAGACAGACACACGGAAGACGGACAGACCGGCTCATTCAGAGAACCGGCACTTCAAACTACCGCCCAAGAGCGAGAAAGTGTCTGTTTCCAAGCCTTAGACAAAGGTCATGGAGTAAAAACTCCAGTGAGACTTGCCTCGGGAGCTGGGGCAAGCTCGCCAAGGGAGCACAAACATTCCCGCTCCAGTGCACCAACAGCACTGGCCATCGCCCTCATCAGAGGGGATCGTTGGCGACCAGCGCTGGGCTGGTCAAGAAGAGGGGTCACTGGCTGAACAACATCGGGAATATGCTTGAGGTACAAGACCAGGAAGAGCTGCTGGGTGTGAGATCCGCTACGAGTGAGATGGCCGTTGCAGCCTAATCTGGCGGCCAGTTTACTACCTGTCCTTTAAAACCTCTCCAAGACAGGTAGTCATGAGGCGTTGGATTTTATCATGCCTCCCCAAAATTGCATTTGCTCAAAGTGCCTACCATTATTGGGGGTACATTGAGCAGGGCATTTAAAATCCAAAACTTAATTTGCAATATTGCTACCCCTGACGTCGGCTATCATTTTGCATGCTCATTCCAGAGGGGCAGGGTAGTAGGGCAAAACTCCTGACCCTACTGTTCAACACAGTATGTGATCCGCAAACTCTGGAAGGAAATCATAAAACCTGCCCTCAACCTAAAAAAATCACAGGACTGTGAGAACGCCGACCTCAGAACCACAGATCCTGCTATCTGGCAAAGTTACCAAATCAAGCCTAAAAACTGGACGAAGTATCCAAGATATTCGGCCTCATGAGGGCAGGACCTGGAATGACAAACCACACACAACCAGACAGCAGTACCTCCATGCATCCACCAGTAGGCTTCTACTTCATGGTACTGGTGAAAGCTCGGGGCCCGCATGCCATCCCCGCAAGTCTTTCAGGACAGGGCCCCCCATGGAAAATGCGCCACCCCCCAACAACACCACCCCGACAGACAAGGAACCAGAAACCGAAGAAATGAACACACCACTAAACAACAGTGGAGGTAGGGGAGTATGGTTCCTACCATCACATAAAAGGTGAGGGGATTGTGCTAAAAGGGGGGGGGGGCCACACCTGGTTTTGGAAGCATGAAGAACTATCACACTTGATAGTTATATACCAAAAGTGTTCAAGGATAAAAATTGAATTTAAGAAAAACTTGCCACCAGTTCAGCATGCACCCCAAAGGGGTTTTACCCTCTCACTAAAAAGGAAACATGAGGGACAAGCTGAACTGGAGAAGACATACAAAGGGGGTCATAAAGAAGTCTAAATATGAACCTTTGGAACCTGTATTAAATTTACCAAAATAACAAAAAAGATGGTGAATGTCGCACCATCATTGACTTAACCACATTGAATACTTTCACCAGGTATACACACTTTAATGGAAAACATTTGTACTGCCAAACATGGATTTCCTAAGGATACTTTATGGTAGACATCGACTTAAAAGATGCATACTACACAGTACCCATTCATAAAGATCATCGGAGATACCTAAAATTTACCTGGATGGGGTAACTATGGCAGTATAAATTATTGACTAATGGGCTAAATATGAGCCAAAACTGTTTTGCAAGATATTCAAACCAGCCCTGACACTATTAAGGAAACATATTGTCATGGCATATCTCGATGATATTTAACAACACACAAAACCATGGAATTAGCTAAATCAGCAGCATTAGCTACTAAAAACGTATTTAGCCTGGGCTTTGTCATACAAACCAGATAAATCTACGTTGACACCATCCACAACTATGGACTATCTGGTATTCAATTAACTCAGTCCACATGTCTATAACGTTGCCAAAAGGAGAGTCAGCATAATTGGCACAAACCTGTAACAAATTAATGGTTAACAATCAACCAACCATTCGACAAAGTGGCAAGAATAATTGGGAAATTAGTAGCAGCATTACCAGCTACTTAACTTGGACCTTTCCATTAGAGCTAAGGTGCTAGCGTTTAAACAAAATAACCCATATCCAGAACAGGTGGTAAATGGACTAATCTAGAGTCATCACCACTACAGACACTGGACATAAAACCTAGTTGGAAATGTTGGGTGCGTTCTATGGGTTAAAAGCATATTGTTCAATAGTGCACCATTCTGCATGTTCGTTTATAATTTGACACTATAACAGTGGTGGCCTATACTAAAACACATGGGCGGAATAAAATCAATATCATGTGACAATTTGATTAACACAATCTGGTAATGGTATGTCGTCAAACATATTTGGCTATCAGCAACTTACCTACCAGGTGAGCTAAATACTGAGGCAGACATGTTAAACCAAAGTATTTGCTGAAATTACAAAGCAATATGGAACACCAGATATCGATTTCTTTGCATTCCAACTGAAGTTTTTCCCCTTTTTCTGCCTCATCAGTTAAGTACTATGCAAAATACAGATGAACTTTACTTCTAACGTTGGTAGTACCGACTGGTCTACACAGCCATGGTTCCCAGTGGTCCTTGACAGGGTCATTGAAACCCATGACCATTCCCAGCGGACCAGTTTTCGCTGATCCACCCTGTATCAGGAGAAAGTCACCCATGCCATGACATAATAAGCTTACTGGGTTGCAAATTCCAAAAAGACCTTCTGATGAACCTGGGACTGTCAAATAGGACCATGGACACGACAACAGCATCTCACCGACTCCATATCTCTCCAGTATAAGAAAGTGGGAACATACTGCTCAAGAACAGAAACTTACTATCAACCACCATATCTATGTATCGGAGTTCCTGGCTAACCTTCACCACAATGAAGGTCTGAACTATAGCACTATCTAATGCACTAGAAATACACTGTCAGTCTATCTAAGACAGACACCAAGGGGAACAGGCCATAGGACCTCGCCTACTGGTGGCCAAATGAAGAGAGGTACCTTCTATTCAAAACCCTAGACCTAGATATATCAAGATCTGGGATGTCAACGTTGTCCTGACTTATCTAGGGATGGCCACCAGCCAGATCCTTACTCTGGAGGCAGCTACCCTGTATACGGCCATGCTGATGGCTTAGACTCAGCGTAGGGTCCAGGCCTTTATCCACTCAGATGGACAACATGGTCGAAACATCAGACCAAATAACATTCATCATTCAGGAGCTGGTAAAACAGAGTAAACCAGGAACTTCTGGATGTATTATGGAATTCCGGGCGTACCCACCTGACCATCGTTATGTGTGACGACAAGCACAATGGGTCAGCCACTAGTAAGCCACTGGGTCAGGGTACCGAGCCAAACCATCTCTAGATGGTTCAAACAGGTATTGGGAGCTGCTGGAGTGGAGACCGATATTATACATCTCACTCCACCAGAGCAGCATCCATGTCGGCGGCTAAACAGTATGGATGTGCCACTGGACCTAACCTGGTAACAGCAGGATGGTACATGGAAAGAATTTTTTAACATTCTACAACTAGCCATTATAAAACCTGTTTCAATTGCAGAGAGAATTTTAGACGCTGCAAAAAATATATAATTTAAGCCCGGAGAGCGTTAATTTCTTTGTTATTATTGTCAAATAATACCATTGTTGTTTTGCAAACGGATCATGTTTGATTACGATAACATACTTCCTCCCTTGGATGACTTCGGCAGCGAGTGAAGTATGGACTGTTACACGGTTTGAAATCACAGAGCTTTAAAATCTTCACGTTGTCACTCACGTGACTTCGAAAAAAAATAGTAAGATTAAACGAGAACTTACCAGTTCGAAATTTGATCTGTATTTTATGAGGAGTTACGATGAGGGATTACGTGCCCTCCGCTCCCACCCTCAATAATAGAGATCAACTGGTAACTTGCTTTGAAGTATGTCGCGCATGCGTGCTGGACGGGGTCTTCACGTATTCCCTCATCGTAACTCCTTATAAAATACAGATCAAACTTCGAACTGGTAAGTTCTCGTTTAATCTTACTATTTTCTATAACAGGGTGACAAAAACTAACACAATACTCCAAGTGCAGCTTCACCAACGTCTTGTACAACTGTAATATTACGTCCCAACCTCTATAGTCAACTCCCCAACTGATGAAGGACATCATGCCAAATGCCTTCTTCACCACCTGTTAACACGATTTTCAGGGAACTACTGTATGTACTTGTACTCCTAGATCCCACAACTCTACAACATTCCTCAGGTCCTACCATTCACGATGAAGGTCCTACCCTGATTTGACTTCCAAAAATACAACATCTCATATTTATCAGAATTAAACTCCATTTGCCATTCCTTGACACACTTACACAGCTGATCAAAATCCCATTCTAATTCTTGATCATCATCTTCACTGTTTACCAAATGTTGTGTCTTTTACAAACCTACTAACCATGCATGGTATATTCTCATCCAACTCATTGATATAGATATACCAATGGGCCCAGTATCATTCACTGAGACACACCACTAGTCACAAGCCTTCAGTCTGAAAAACAATCTTCCACCACCAATAGAGGCAATATTCATACCGCTGGGCTGTAAGCTGCCCACGCAACATATGAGGTGCTGTTCCTCCAATTTACATTGTCTCACAGTGAAGGAGGCCCAGGACAGTAAAAACAGTCTGGGAATGGGAGGGGGAATTGAAGTGTTTAGCAACATGGAGATCGTGTAGGTTAAGGCGGACTAAGTGGAGGTGTTCAGTGAAACTATTGCTGAGCCTGTGCTTGGTCTAGCCGATATATAGGTGTCACAGCTGGTCCTATAGTGACTAAATACTGTACATGCAGTGGTTATAGTGAGAAGCAAATGATGACTCCTTCCAATGGAGGGCCCCAGCCAAGGAAATGACTTCATCCTTGGCGGTTTTGCCCATTCTGTATTGGGTTCATGGTTCTGAGGGCTCAGCAGTTGACACAACTAATGCAGAGCAACCAATCACAGTGTTGGAGTTATCAGCGTTGATTTACCCGATTCCGTCCAAAACAATGGTGAAGCATTGATCAGAAAGCTTTGGTTCTGCTATGTTAGCACAACTCACCCACAGCAGTAAAGATCTGATTCCTTGCCACTGATATAGAGAAAGAACAAATCTCACTCAAGGCCCTTTTGTTTTACAGTCTCCAGGATAAACCAGGAGTCAAGTCATGTCATGTCCAGTTGAGTTTATTGTAATAAGTAGGGTGAGGTACCGGTACAATGGAAATCTTGTTGCAGCAGCAACACAGGCACATAGACTAAAACAACATATACAATCATCAATTATTCATCAATTATACAAATTCTACAGGAGAATGAAAAGGAAAAGACTGTCCAAAAAACAAGACCTTACTGCAAAAAGACATCATTTAAAAACACAAGGTTTGCAAGTGGTGGCTCTATGGTCTTGCATCACTGAGGTAGGATTAGGGTTGTGCAGTCAAGAATCTGATGATGCGGTTCCTGAACTTGGTCATGTAGGACTTTGGACTTCTGTACCTCCTGCCTGATGGTAGCAGCGAGAAGAGGGCATGGCTTGGGCTGATAGGGATCCTTGATGATAGAGATCAACCTTGGTGGTGGGGAGGGCTGTACCCATGATGGACTAGGCTGAGTCCACCACTCTGCGACCTTCTATGTTCCCATATCAGGCCATTATGCAACAACTGACCAGCAGTCCCAGGTTACTATCTACCTCATTGGAGACACTCGGACTGTGATTGGACTTTAATGGACTTTATATTGCACTAAACATTATTTGTGTGATTCCCTTTATCATATATCTGTACTCTGTGGATGTCTCCATTGTAATCATGCATTGTCTTTCCGTTGACTGGTCTTAGTACAGGTGACAGTAAACGAAACTCAACGCAACCAGTCAAGGCACCTTCTACATTGCATCTGTGAGTTTGTTACAGTATTCGGTTACATGCCGGATATTTTAAAACCTATTAGAGGCACCTTAGAGAAATTAGAGGCACCTTGTTTGTGATTACCTCTGTGTGCTGAGCCTAGGACAGACCATCCGAGCATGTCACATTACAGTCAATGTCCTTGGTGCAATGGTTTGTGCTGCCTATGCACACGTTGCCTGCAGCCCCATGCAGCAACCAGTGTGTATTGTCAACCACCTTCAGCAGCAGAGGATGAAAATAACAAATTATTGACGCTTTTGCAAGTGCTTTCCAGTAACAAATCACACAAGGGCTGTCAATATCACTAAACTAAATGAGATTACTGAATCACATTCCTTAGCCAACAGGCAGTGCAAGGGACTGTGGTCCTCAACATGATTTAATAAATCATTCACCTGAGAGCAGTAAAGAAGTCCCATCTGACGCAGAAAGAACTTGAGCCTTTCATTACAGAATTTCAACAGCTTTTTGCACAAGGTATTATTTTCTGGCATTCTCTATTAATTTGCTGATAATTGATAATTGAAGAAAAACAGGAAAGTAAACAGGACCTCCATGAAAGATTTGCTATGTGTTGTCACCAGCCTCACGGCACACGGCACACGGCACACACACAGGAGCAGACATGTTTCTGTGTTTTGATGTAGACTGCCCCACAGCTAACAGGCTACCTGATGTCCACAGCCAGTGAGGTGTTGATGTGAAGTATGTGTTCCAGTGTGGGGGGGCTAGCAGCTCCGAGCCCTGCTCTGGCATCTCTGGGCCTTTCCAGCAGGGCTTGATCATGAGCACGTTACATGTACCTTGTCCATAATGTGGCTAATGTACAGTCAGCTGTGACAATGTGTTGTAGGTAGCCTGGCAACCGCCAGCATAATGCTGAACAGATGGTGTTTGTACAGCATGATGGACACTGCACGCTCGATCCTGAGACAACCTACCAATTCCCTGGAGCGCTGTATGGCCCATTCTGTATAAGCACACTTCAGCTGCCACCTCCCCTGCCTCCTCTCACATCCATCCCCAGGTCACAGCTAGCTGAGCTGTTCTTGTCCACAAACAAGTGGGAGAGCAAGGGAGAGAGGGAGGGAGAGAGGGGGAGGGATATATATATATAGAGAGAGAGAGAAAGAGAAAGAGAGAGAGAGGGAGACGGAGAGGGAGAGAGGGAGAAGGATATATATATATATATATATATAGAGAGAGCAAGAGAAAGAGAGGGAGAGAGAGAGAGGGAGAAGGGTGGGAGAGAGAGAGAGGAGGGACGGAGCAAGAGAGAGAGAGAGAGAGAGAGAGAGAGAGAGAGAGATGGAGAGGGAGCGGGAAAGGAGAGAGAGAGAGAGAGCGAGAGAGAGAGAGAGAGAGAGAGAGGGGGAGAGGGAGAGGGAGAGGGAGAGGGGGAGGGAGAGGGAAAGGAGAGAGAGAGAGAGAGAGAGAGAGAGAGGGAGAGGGAGAGGGAGAGGGAGAGGGAGAGGGAGAGGGAGAGGGAGAGGGAGAGGGAGAGGGAGAGGGAGAGGGAGAGGGAGAGGGAGAGGGAGAGGGAGAGGGAGAGGGAGAGGGAGAGGGAGAGGGAGAAAAAAAACATGGACAGAGAGATCGAATTTATTATGAATTCTTCATTGTATTTTGTCTCTGGTCATTCATTACCAACCTCATTAAGTTAAGAACAATATTCAGTTGGAATCAAAGTTATTGCAATATGATAATCAGGCTATTATAATAAAGCTGTAAATGTGACAGCTCCCATCATCAATTGTCTGCTGTGGTTTGTACAGAATGAGCTGCCAGATATTGCCAAGATCAGCATCTTCCATAGTCCAGTTACACAAGCTTTTCCGATTCTTTTTGGGGTTATTGTTATTGTAACTGATTTTTTAAAAGTTTATTATTTCAGCTTAAATATCCTGCCGTTGCAAGCCATGTAATGACATCAAATGCAGCTTTAGTTTTGGACAAGTTATTTATTTCATGCTTTTTGGGCATTTCTATTGTCTTGAGGGGCGCAAGTCGTGCTCGGTAATTTAATTCCATGTTTTCCGAAGAACACAATTACATTTTCTCCACAGATGCTGCCTGACCTGTTACTCCGAGTTACTCCAACACTTTGTTGGGTTTTTTTTGGTAAACCCACTTCTGCAGTTCCTTGTTTCAGTAGCAGGTACGTTAATACTTTGTATGTCTGCATGCCACCTAACTCAATATTGGGTTTTTATTTTGCTCCATAAATGTGTATGTTATTTCTATTCTCAGGCTGGGAATATCCCAACGTTTAGGAACCAGTTAGACAGGCACATGGAGAGGACAGGTTTGGAGCGATATGGTGCTGGCTCAAAGGGCCAAATGGCCTACTACTGCACCTATTATCTATTGTCTATGGACCAAGCGCAGGCAGGTGGGACTAGTGTAGCTGGGACATTGTTGGCCAGTGTGGGCAAGTTGGGCCGAAGGGCTTGTTTCCACACTGTGTCATCACTCTATGAGGCCATAATCTTATGGCTCATGTTGATTTGGGGTTAATGTTTCTCAGGTATCAGGAATCTATCAGGCAGTGGCTACAAAGCGTCTGCAGTCACCAGCTGAGAAGTGCATGAGGGTGCAAGGATTATAAGAACATGTTGATGGGTGGGATAAAGCTCACGTGTGCTGGTATA
>NC_045956.1:245000-327500 GCF_010909765.2 Amblyraja radiata
TCCATGCTTGGTGTCACATCATTGGCAGCAACTGGGTCATTCTGTCCCGTTTACCCATTTTGAGTTTGGCACTCTATGTGTTGGATATTTCACTCACCGCCATTAAATGAACGTTGATGCTGCAGTGTATTTATAGTGCACCATGAACAGCAAAACAATCATCATTGAACAGGGTTTTGAGATCAAGCAGTGGGACTAATTCAACAAAGTAATATGTGTGTGCAGGAGGAATATGCTGTACATAAACTATAGAACAGCACAAGAATAGGCCCTTCTGCCCACAATGTCTATGCCAAACGTTGCCCGGTATTATTTACCTGTACATCATTTATATCCCTCATCCTAATGCAGCCGAACAAAAGTCCTATAGAGCTGCATCATGACTTCCCGACTCCGATACCCAATGCCCCAACCTATGAAAGAGAGCATATCATATGCCTTCTTCACCACTCTATCTACTTGTGTTGCCACTTCCACTGAGTTGTGGACTTGGGCCACAAGATCACCCCGTACAATGAAGAGAAAGTAGACTAATCCCCACACAAAGTAACAACTTACTTGCATTATGCCTCTATTACAGTGAAATGTCCACATGCTTTGTGGGAACAACACTGGTCAACACAACCGTGGTACAGTGACAAATCTATCAGTGCAGTCAAGTGCCTCAAGCTCAAGATACCTGTGTTTGATCCCAACCTGGGCTGCTGCCTGTGTGGTGTTTGCTCATTTTCATTGTGATCACATGATCCTCTATTTCCTCAGACATCCCTAGAAATATGTGGGTCAGTGCAGTGGTAGAGTTGCTGCCTCACAGCACCAGAGACCCGGGTTCGATACTGACTACAGATGCTTGACTGTATGGAGTTAGAACGTTCTCCCTGTAACAGCGTGGGTTTTCTCCGGATGTTCCGGTTTCCTCCCACATATCGAAGACGTGCAGGTTTGTAGGTGAATTGGCTTCTGTAAATTGTCCCTAGTGTGCAGGATAATAATAATAATAATGGATGGGATTTATATAGCGCCTTTCTAATACTCAAGGCGCTTTACATCGCATTATTCATTCACTCCTCAGTCACACTCGGTGGTGGTAAGCTACTTCTGTAGCCACAGCTGCCCTGGGGCAGACTGACGGAAGCGTGGCTGCCAATCTGCGCCTACGGCCCCTCCGACCACCACCAATCACTCACACACGTTCACACATAGAACTAGTGTATGGCCTAACTGTGCCCCATGACTCTACAAATGAGGCTGGTAAGGGTTTTTCAATTTTGCTGAGGTGACTTTACTGTGTTGAATATACAATGATTAGAACAAACGAACGGTGAGAATTTCACCAGAGCTCTGTTTAAACATCTCCCTTTCCTGCATTTTATTGAATTTGAATGCCTTTAATGAATTTTATTAGCGAGAAGTTTACCCTGCGGAGTAACAATGAGGAGAATGCTTCGCAAATCTCTTTCCACTTTCTGTGCTGATATTCATACAAGAATTGGTGGTAGCAAAAACCTTAGCAATGACGAGCAACCATGAATGTGAAAGAATCCATACTTGAAGAATGAAGAATGCACTAGTTGTGGCCAAGTGGCTACTCTGAATAGATGTGGTCCTGCACATTGCATGGGGATCTGGGACTCACCTGGATCATGATGCAGAGGACAAACCAAAGCCAATGCAGGAACGATTGGATGGGAGAAAAGTCACCCACACCATCCCGCTTTGAAATCTGCAACCTCAACTTCAATATTCTGCCCTAGAAAACATCCACTTAGAGTGGCAATAAAAAATGTGACCTAATCCTAGCCCCTGCTGGTGGAGTGAGCTGACAGATCATCCGGAGACAACGACAGGATATTCTACGGCAGTGTCTGTCAGCAATGTTTCAGGTCAAAGACCTTTCTGGTGTGTGTTCTGACAAATGATCATTCAGCTGAAACATTAGCTCGGTTTCTCTTTCCACAGATGCAGCCTGATCAGCTGAGTGTTTTTACCTCAGATTTCCAGCAGCTGCAGTTTTTATTTGTTTATTTTGCCAATGGTTTGTACTTACATTGGCTGCATCCACCTTGCTTCTGGCACTGCGGAGATTGGCCATGTTTAAGGTGGTACACAAATAATTGTCAGAGGCAAGTACAGCTATTTAAGTTTTATAGTTTAGAGATACAGCGCGGAAACAGGCCCTTTGGCCCACCGAGTCCGCACCGACCAGCGATCCCCGCACATTAACACTATCCTACACACACTAGGGACAATTTCCATTTATACCAAGCCAATTAACCTACAAACCTGTACGTCTTTGGAGTGTGGGAGGAATCCGAAGATCTCGGAGATAACCCACGCGGTCACGGGGAGAACGTACAAACTCCATACAGACAGCTCCCGTAGTTGGGATCGAACCCTGGGTCTCTGGCGCTGCAAGCGCTGTAAGGCAGCAACTCTACCGCTGCGCCACCGTGATCATCTTCTCCAAACATCAAGGCTACCGTATAATTGTAACATTCACAACCAAGACAAAACTACCCCCAAGGCTGTGACTTACTGTATAACTACAGCTCTGAAAAAATATATAATTGTTAAATGATAATAATCCCCCCCATGGCCATTCCTTTTACATGCCTGAAAACTCAAAGTCTGCCTTCTGTCTAATACGAGTTATAAATAACTCAAGATTTTATCAGTTCATTTTTTTTATGTGCAGAGTAAAAATAACTCCATTGGGCCATAGCAGAAAGACCATTATTTATAGACCATGAAATCCCAAAATGAAATTGATGTACAAATATATCTGACTGCTTGGCACAATCGAGTTACAGATTCACAAGCATTTGCTATATTAAGCTTGGATATAGACAATCTGTGCTTTAAAAATGCAGATTGTCCTCGGGACTAGATTAAAATCTCCCACTCGATCAGAAAAATGGCAGCAGAACAAAGATGATGTTGTGTAAAATGAATGTGGCTCTGGTCTGGTGACAGGGCTGTACAATCTTCATCATTCTCCCTCTGCCTTTGTGTCTGCTTTGTACCTCCTTATAGCTCAGATTTATGAAAACCACAAACATCATTTAAAATCGAATGATTAGTGTAAATGGAATGGATCAGTCAAAAGACACAAAAGGCTTCATGTATACCCAGCAGGTCAGGTCTACATGATACCCGACAGGTACGTGAAGGAACAGCTCAACATATTTTGTTTGGGCAGCTTATAACCCAATGGTATGAATGTTGATTCCTCTAATTTCAGGTAACCCCTGCATTCTCTCTCTCTCTCTCTCTCTCTCTCTCTCTCTCTCCTCCCCACCTCGACACTAGTCGTTCTATGTTTGCATCCCTTCGTTATCATCACCTCCCCAGCCAACAATTGGCCAATATGGGTTCCACCCTTCCCTGGTCATCAGTTGATTTGTTCTGGCCTCTTCCTACCTCCAGTCCTCCCCCCACTCTACTTTTAGTCTGAAGAAGGGTTCCAACCCGAAACATCACCCGCCCTGTTTCTCCGGAGATGCTGCCTGACCCGCTGAGTTACTCCAGCACTCTGTGTCTATTGTATCTGTCTTCGGTATGAACCAGCATCTGCTGTTCCTTCCTACACAGGTAAATGTCATGTTCTTTTGACAAATCTTTCTTCTGTGCGTTTGAGTTGGGTCACTTTATGAAACATTACTTGTGATCAAACTGGTGCAGAGTGTTTGACAGCTCTGACCTCCTGCCCTTGTGTCAATTTGGGCAAGGAATGTAAAACCTAGATGGATGGACAAAGGGAATTATTTTATTCTGTTGTGGACCAGCTTACCCTTGAAACTCAAATGGATGCACTGGATGTTGGCAGCAGCAACACGATGAGAGACCTTGTATTGCCGACTAATTGCCAAAAATATTAGTCATTGCCCAGGTCTTCTGTTGTTAAAGGTGTTGGCTGGATCCCCTTAAATTGTCACTGGGGAGATTGTATTGGATGGGGAGGATGTACGGGATACTGAGTTGGATGATCAGCCATGATCATATTGAATGGCGGTGCAGGCTCGAAGGGCCGAATGGCCTACTCCTGCACCTAATTTCTATGTTTCTATGTTTCTATGTGAGGGCCAGCAGCTATTGCAATGGTGCCTGAACTTGACCAGAGGAGACGGGGATGGGTAGAGGAGATATGGGGGAGGAAGTGTCAAAACGCACACCACCAGATTCAGAGACAGTTTCTTTCAAGCTGTTATCAGGCAACTGAATCATCCAAGCACAACCGGAGGGAGAACAGTGCTGAACCACTATCTACTTCATTGATGACCCTCTGACTACTATCCATGATCAGACTTGCTGGCTTTATCTTTAAATGTTATTCTATTCTCATGTATCAACACCAGGGGGCGCCGCACGATTGACAACCCCGCTAACAGTCTGTTTGTTTTGTCGTCTTTATTTAATGTTTAGTTTGTGTTAAAAGTTTGTGTGAATGTTCTGCGGTTTGTTTTATGTGGGGGGAGGGGGAGGGGGAGGGGGAGGGGAAGGGGAAAAGTGTTATCCAGTTTCTTACCTTGCTGGAGATGCGATTAATTTTCGGATCGCATTCTCCGGTCTTTCTGCGGCCTACCATCGATGGAGCTGGAGGCCTCCTTGGACTGACCTTAGGCCCCACCGCGGGGCGTGGACTTACATCAGAGTCGATCCCTTGCCTGGGTTCACTCCAAACGTGGCCTGCGGTCATTACATCGGGAGCTCGGGAGAGGCCGTGGATGTTGGGAGCTCCAATGTTGCAGAAGGTTTGACCAGCCCCAACGTGCGGCGCGGGGGTGCAGGAGCTGAACGCCTCGACGCGGAAGGCCCGCCGCTAGCTACGGGAGTCAAGATCATCCCGTCAACAGAGGGCGCGAGGCCCCCGATCGCGGGAGAACAAAGAAGGGAAGAGATTGAACATTTTTTCGCCTTCCATCACAGTGAGGAATGTGGAGGGGTCACTGTGATGGATGTTTATGTTAAAATGTCTTTTGTGTGTTCCGTTGCTTTTTATTGGTATGACTGACTTGGCAAATGAAATTCCTCGTATGTTGCAAAACATACTTGGCTAACAAAGTATTATTGTGATTGTGTGATTGTGATTTATCCATACACTGTAAATGGATCGATTGTAATCATGTATTGTCTTTCTGCTGACTGGTTAGCACGCAACTAAAAGCTTTTCACTGTACATCGGTACACGTGACAATAAACTAAACTGATCTGAACTGAACTGAGGAGAGAGGCATTCTCTGTGAGCTGAGTGAAGTACATTGATGCACAGGCACAGTTGCTGCCTTACAGCGCCAGAGAATGGGGTTCGATCCTGACAACGGGTGCTGTCTGAATGGAGTTTGTACAATCTCCCTGTGACCGCGTGGGTTTTCTCCAGATGCTGTGGTTTCCTCCCACACTCCACAGACATACAGGTTTGTAGGTTAATTGGCTTTGGAAAAATTGTAAAGTTGTCCTGCGTGTGTAGGGTAGTGTTAGTGTACCTGGTAGGTGCAGGATCCTCGATCAACTGGATCCTCGACTTCCTCGTCCACAGACCACAGTCTGTTCGTATTGGTGGAAATGTGTCAGCCTCAATAACAATCAGCACGGGAGCACCTCAAGGCTGCGTGCTCAGCCCCCTGCTATACTCACTCTATACCCATGACTGCGTAGCGAACCACAGTGCGAACTCCATCATCAAGTTCGCTGACGACACCACTATTGTGGGGCGTATCACTGATGGGGATGAGTCAGAATACAGAAGAGAGATCGAGCAACTGTCCATATGGTGCCAGCGCAATAACCTGGCCCTCAACACCAGCAAAACCAAGGAACTGATTGTGGACTTTGGAAGGAGTAGGAGGGGGACCCACAGCCCCATTTATATCAACGGGTCGATGGTTGAAAGGGTCAAGAACTTCAAATTCCTGGGCGTGCACATCTCTGAAGATCTTTCCTGGTCCGAGAACACTAACGCAATTATCAAAAAAGCTCATCAGCGCCTCTACTTCCTGAGAAGATTACGGAGAGTCGGATTGTCAAGGAAGACTCTCTCTAACTTCTACAGGTGCACAGTCGAGAGCATGCTGACCGGGTGCATCGTGGCTTGGTTCGGCAATTTGAGCGCCCTGGAGAGGAAAAGACTACAAAAAGTAGTAAACACTGCCCAGTCCATCATCGGCTCTGACCTTCCTTCCATCGAGGGGATTTATAGCAGTCGCTGCCTCAAAAAGGCTGGCAGTATCATCAAAGACCCACACCATCCTGGCCACACACTCATCTCCCTGCTACCTTCAGGTAGAAGGTACAGGAGCCTGAAGACTGCAACAACCAGGTTCAGGAATAGCTACTTCCCCTCAGCCATCAGGCTATTAAACCTGGCTCGGACAAAACTCTGATTATTAGCAACCACTTTCTGTTATTTGCACTACCAGTTTATTTATTCATGTGTGTATATATTTATATCATGGTATATGGACACATTTATCTGTTTTGTAGTAAATGCCTACTATTTTCTGTGTGCTTAAGCAAAGCAAGAATTTCATTGTCCTATACAGGGACACATGACAATAAACTCACTTGAACTTGAACTTGACTCGGTGGGCCGAAGGGCCTGTTCCTGTGCTGTATCTCTAAAGTCCAAAGAATGGTATTCAGGTTAAATGATCAGGGAAGGGAGGGGTTCATGGGGAGAGGCAGTAGAAGGGGGCTTTTCAAAATTACTCTCTGCCTGGACCACAAGGACAATAAGTCGGAGCTATCTAAAGGGCCTGTCCCACTTTCACAACCTAATTCACCACCTTTTTTACTCGTGGACATTTTTCATCAGGCTAGAAAAACGCCCCGACCTACTTGATGCCACGAGTATCTATGACTTGCACCACGACCTAACTACGACCTAACTACGACCATGCTGCGAGTATGAGTCAAGGTCAAACTCGGTAGAGGTCGTGAATTAGGTCGTGAAAGTGGGACAGGCCCCTAACTGTCACCTGAGCAAATATTCTGGAGAGTTACTAGAGGAACTCAGCGCGCCCGGCAACATCTGTAGAGGGAAGCGGACATTCTGGAGAGCTACTGGAGGAACTCAGCGCGCCAGGCACCATCTGTAGAGGGAAGCGGACATTCTGGAGAGCTACTGGAGGAACTCAGCGCGCCCGGCACCATCTGTAGAGGGAAGCGGACAGTTTTGGGTTGAGACCTTTAATCTGTCTGCTTCTGGAGATCAGGCTTTTTGTCATAGGTCTTGGCTAATAAAGGGCTCAGAAGCTGAGCACAAGCTTGGGGTGGGAGCTGGTGGATTGTGGATGGGTGCAGGTGGGGCAAGGGGGAGAGGAGAATCCTAAAGGATGAAGGATACCGCAACGATGCAGTCTGCAACTTACATCAAGGGCTGCATGGAGAATGACATGATCTGATCTGTGACTAACACAGAAACTGTGACATGTGTGGAAGGGATTGGAGACAGTGTGGTCTCATTTATAGAGAGGTGTGATTCAATCTGCAAATGGCGATAATTGCATTCCATTCCAGGGAACAAAACAAATTAGTTTTACATGAGCAACTGTGAGAAAAGCAGTGTGTAAACAAACACACACTTCTTGTGAAGAAAGGTCTCGACCCGAAAAGTCACCCATTCCTTCTCTCCAGAGATGCTGCCTGTCCCGCTGAGTTACTTCAGCATTTTGAGTCTTTCTTTGGTTTAAACCAGCATCTGCAGTTCCATTCTACACACCCAAGTGCGCTTACACACACACACTTACACACACACATACATACATACAAACTCACGTACACACACACACACACACACACACACACACACACACACAGACACACATACACACTCACGTGCGCACACACACACACACACACACACACACACACACACACACACACACACACACACACACACACACACACACACATACACACTCACGTGCGCACACACACACACACACACACCACACACACACACACACACACCACACACACACACACACACACACACACACACACACACACACACACACACACACATACACACTCACGTGTGCACACACACACACACACACACACACACACACACACACACACACACACACACACACACACACACACACACACATACACACTCACGTGCGCACACACACACACACACACACACACACACACACACACACACACACACACACATACACACTCACGTGTGCACACACACACACACACACACACACACACACACACACACACACATACACACTCACGTGCGCACACACACACACACACACACACACACACACACACACACACACACACACACACACATACACACACACACACACACACACACACACTCACGTGTGCACACACACACACACACACACACACACACACACACACACACACACACATACACACTCACGTGCACACACACACACTCACGCGCACACACACATACACACACACACACACACACACACACATACACACTCACGTGCACACACACACACTCACGCGCACACACACATACACACATAGATATCCACACACATGCACACACACACATACATATCCACACATACACACACACGCACACACACACATGCACACACACACACATACATATCCACACACACACACATATACACACACACACATATCCACACACACACACATATACACACACACACACGCACACACACACATACATATCCACACACACACACATATCCACACACACACACACACACACACACACACACACACACACACACACACACACACACACACACACACACACACACACACACACAGATAGAATGAGACGTTGACACACAGAGGGCAGTAAGTATGCATTCATGGGAGAGCACAGAATCCCACGACATTCCCATTATCCTGGACAAATCGTTTTAGTAAGTAAAACAAGACATGTCTCCAATTGCTGGGGTTATGCAGAAGGTTGGGTAGCATCTCTAGAGAACATGGATAGGTGACATTGAGGGATCCACAGGTCCCAACCCACTCACTCCCAATGTACTCACTTCATTGCTTCAGATCGCCATGATCATATTGAATAGTAGCAGGCTGGAGAAACTGAATGGCCTTCCCCTGTTTAATTCATATGTTAGTACTTGTACACTGATGCACAGATGGATACACGTACACCCAGTACTCTTGGTCTGCATGTTTCTATGTAAATGATGCAATGAGAAACATGCAGGAGACAGGGCATCACTCTACTGACATCGGATTCAGTGTGAGAAAAAACACAAATCTTGCTGAAACAAACATTTTCTATTTAAACCAGTACAGTAACAGGCCCTTCTGACCACCATGCCTCTGTCCAACATGATGCCAAATTGAACTAATCCCTTCTGCCTGCACAGCATCAATACCTCTCCATTCCCTGCATTTTCATGTGCTTTTCTAAAAGCCTCTCAACACCACTATCATTTTAGCTTCCAGCACCACCTATAGCTACATGTTCCAGGCACCTACCACTCTCTGTGTAGCACACTTGCCTGGACAACTCCTCTAAACTTTCCTCCCTGGCCTGAATGCTATGCCTTCTTCTACTTGACATTTCCACCCTGGGTAAAGGTTCTGAGTGTCGACCCTCGGCTTTCATCTATATTACTAAAAGTAAGATCTTGACCGCTTTTGACTCACTGCGATGTGATTTCCAAGAGAACGCCGTCGCTTACGGCCATCATTTTTTGCCACCTTGCTCAGAACCCCCTCCGCCGGACTGGACCGGAGGATTTTTCCCATCGATGAAAAATCAGAGAGATATTAATGTTTAAAAACATTTCGCCATTCTCTCTGCTGCCCCCGCTGGCGGCAGCGGGGGAGAGACTATAAAACCCGGAAGTGTCGTGGCTCACTCAGTCTCTGCCAGACGGAGGAAGCGAGAGGGTCACGGCTGAATGTGACCCAGTCTATGGTGAGTGTGTTTGTTGGATGTTATTTAAAGCACGTTTTTGCTTCAGCACCAGCCGCCTCTGCAGGAGGCTTTAAACATTCGTTTTACACACTATATGTTCAACACATTCTGAAGTTACTTGGCATTTTAGTATTGGGTGAGTGTGTGTGTGTGAATGAGTGTGTGTGTGTGTGAGTGTGTGTGTGTGTGTGTGTGTGTGTGTGTGTGTGTGTGTGTGTGTGTGTGTGTGTGTGTGTGTGTGTGTGTGTGTGTGTGTGAATGAGTCTGTGTGTGTGTGTGTGTGAATGAGTCTGTGTGTGTGTGTTTGTGTGTGAATTAGTCTTTGTGTGAATGAGTGTGTGTGTGTGTGAATGAGTCTGTGTGTGTGTGAATTTGTGTGTGTGTGTGTGTGTGTGTGTGAATGAGTGTGTGTGTGTGTGTGTGTGTGTGTGTGTGTGTGTGTGTGAATGAGTCTGTGTGTGTGTGTGTGTGTGTGTGTGTGTGTGTGTGTTTGTGTGTGAATTAGTCTTTGTGTGAATGAGTGTGTGTGTGTGTGAATGAGTCTGTGTGTGTGTGTGAATGAGTCTGTGTGTGTGTGTGTGTGTGTGAATGAGTCTTTGTGTGAATGAGTGTGTGTGTGTGTGAATGAGTCTGTGTGTGTGTGTGTGAATGAGTCTGTGTGTGTGTGTGTGAATGAGTCTGTGTGTGTGAATGAGTCTGTGTGTGTGAATGAATCTGTGTGTGTGTGTGTGTGAATGAGTCTGTGTGTGTGTGTGAATGAGTCTGTGTGTGTGTGTGTGTGTGTGTGTGTGTGTGTGTGTGTGTGTGTATGTGTCTATGTGTTTGTGTGTGTGTGTATGTGTGTGTGTGTGTGTGCGAATGTGTGTGTGTGTGCGAATGTGTGTTAATGAGCCAGCAATATTGCAATTGGTGGAGAGGTGGAATATTGTGTTGGGTGACCAGCCCCCCCCCCCCAATGGGTCCCTCTTTGTCTAGTAATTTTATAAAATTCTAGAGTCAAGAGTATTTTATTGTCATATGTACCGAAACAGAAGAGTGACATTCTTACTTGCACAACAGGTTTGGAAACACAGTGATCAGTAGATGATATAACAAATATAAAAATGTCTAATTTCAGGAACAACATTTTTATATAACAGAAGTTTAATTTTAGTGCCCCCTCAAATTAATGGAATAAGTTTGAAATCACAGCGCCCTCTATATGTTGGCAGAGCACCCAGATATAGTCACAGACAAATATATCTTTGGTCACAGCTCAGCCAAATCATATCAACCACAAAAAGGCTTTTATTGCAAAAGGGGAAGTTCTCACCCATTTTCACTGAAGACAATACATGTATTTCTACTTCCTCAATCTTAACGATAGTAATATAATTACAATATTAATCCTCAGTGTGGATCTTTAGATTGATAAGAATTACAGATCGCGTTGCTTTCCATCAAGATCTGAAAACATCATTAAAGGATTACGCAGTTTACAACCAGAAAGTCTGAATTGTAATCTTTAAACTCCTCCACACCTTTACTGCTTTAATGAGTTCACAATTGTTTTCTCTGGTGGGTGAAAGTTTTTGATTGATTGATTGAAAGACACAGCATGGAAAGAGGCTTTTAGACTGACCGAGTCTACACCGACCATCAGCTCCCGTTCACAAGTTCTCCATGATCCCACTTTCTCATGCACACTACACGCTAGGGAGAAATGTAAAGAGGCCATTTAACCAACAAACTCTCATGTCTTTGGGATGTGGGAGGAGACCGGAGCAGCCTGGTGGAGCATGTGCAAACTCCACACAGGCAGCACTCAAAGTCAGGATTTAACCCAAGTCTCTGGTGCTATGAGTCAGCAGCTCGACCAGCTGTACCACTATGTTCTCAATGTGACTGAAATTCTTCATGGACTACAGCAAGGCAGTAGTCTTTTCAAATGAGAGTTAGATTTAGCTCTTAGGGCTAAAGGAATCAAGGGATATGGGGATAAAGCAGGAACGGGTGCAGATTTTAGATGATCAGCAATGATCATATTGAATGGTGGTGCTGTCTCGAAGGGCCGAATGGCCTACTCCTGCACCTATTTTTCTATGTTTCTATGTTTCCTTCTGAGACTAATGTTGGTCGAGCCTCTTCTACTGCACAGGTGCAGAACTATTCTTGCAGCATTGTTGACATGTCCAGCAGTTTATGATCCATTTTTGATGGTGGATTCATGCAAAGCCAGATTTAGGTAGGAATGTGAACCCATTTGGCAAAGGGATCTCTCAGATTTGGCTTATTCTCTGATCAGCTTGCTCTGAATTTAATTCTAGATCCCACTGCACCATCAGGTCTGACAAATGCATGGTTCTTGAGCTAAATGAAGACTGTGCAAAGTGAATGCGTGGAGAGTGTCTAACTTTCCAGGATATGTCTGCTCTGATCAATGTGTGTATAATGGACAGCATTACAGAGACAGAGATACAGCATGCAAACAGGCTGTTCAGGCCACCCAGTCTGTGCCGACCAGCAATCACCCCGTACACTAGTACTATCCTATACACTAGAGATCACCCCGTACACTAGCACTATCCTATACACCAGGGATCTCCCCGTACACTAGCACTATCCTATACACCAGGGATCACCCCGTACACTAGCACTATCCTATACACCAGGGATCACCCCGTACATTAGCACTATCCTATACACTAGGGATCATCCGGTACATTAGTACTATCCTATACACCAGCAATCACCCCGTACACTAGTACTATCCTATACACCGGGGATCACCCCGTACACTAGCACTATCCTATACACCAGGGATCACCCCGTACACTAGCACTATCCTATACACTAGGGACCACCCCGTACACTAGCACTATCCTATACACCAGCAATCACCCCGTACACTAGTACTATCCTATACACCGGGGATCACCCCGTACACTAGCACTATCCTATACACCAGGGATCACCCCGTACACTAGCACTATCCTATACACTAGGGACAATTTACACTTTTTACCAAAGCCAATTATCCTGTATGTCTTTGGAGTGTGGGAGGACCCCAGATAAAACCCACACGATCACAGGGAGAATATACTACCTCCGTACAGACAGCACCCATAGTCAGGATTGAACCTGTAGCCCTGGCACTGTGAGGCAGCAACTGCACGGCAACACCACCGTGATTGCAAGAATATTTTTTTTCCGTTTAATAGTTTCCTTTCTTCAAACATTTTTTTGGAATGCGAGAGGATTACTTTCAAAAGCACTGCTCGAATAAACATTTATATTGAGCATTCTTCTTCAAACAGAGCAGCATGTCGTTTGGCAAAGGAAAACTGCGCAACCATGGGTCCTTGGATTTTGTGACCCTTGCTTCTGTCAGTAAGATGTGAGTTTGAGCCCCACCCAGAGAACACAGTACATCAATAGATACTACAATGCAGTGCTGAAGGAGATAGCGTAGCTTTGGTGATGCCACCTCTCGGATGATGCATTAATCTGCGGTTGCATTGGTGCCTGTCCGTAGAGACGGATGATTCTATGGCACCTCTGGAGTTCCAATGTTGTGAGGTCAATATTTAAACTTTATCCAAGTGCTAATGCAGTTAATATGATCATTATCTCACTGCTGCTTGTAGATCTATGATGTGAACAAATTAGCTGCCAGGTTTCCCACCTCACGGCAATAACATTTTTTTGATGTAGAAGCACATTGAGATACCCTGGCCATGAAAAACAGATCGAAATGCAAGCAGTTTGTTTCTTTAATGGTGCACGGCAAGAACTTGTAAAAGAAAGGAGCAAGATGACATTGCTTCTAAATGGAAGTTGAAAGAAAAGGAACTGTTAGCTAACAGCGAGATTTCTTTGGGCAATAAATCAAAAATGTTGCTGTCATGCTGAACAATTGGAGGCCAAAAAACGTGTGGTCTTCAGCGAGGTACAAGGTGTTATGGCTGAAGAAATAAACGGATCTCTTGCTGCTGATTCAGTTCTTTCTCTCAATTGTGTCACTAGCCTCTTAGTACTCACCCTCACGGTTTAGTTTAGTTTAGTGTAGTTTAGTTTAGATTAGAGACACGGCATGGAAACAGGCCCTTCGGCCCACCGAGTCCATGCTGACCAGCCATCCCTGTTACACCAGCATGCGCTACACATCAGGGGCAATTTACAATTATTACTGGTGCTAATCAATCTACAAACCTGTACATCTTTGTAGTGTGGGAAACCAGAGCACCCAGTGGAAGCCCACGCGGTCACGTGGAGAACGTACAAATTCCGTACAGACAATAGTCAGGATCGAGCCCGGGTCTCTGATGCTGTAACGCAACAACTCTACCGCTACGCCACCATACTGCCCTATGATGGGGCGTATTTCCCTCATAACATTTGCAAATTCCAAACTGAACTTGGCCAATCTCTCTAAAATGCTACACTGAGCAATTAATAGCGCATAATTTAACTGAGCAATAAAGTAGCGATTAGCAAACAGAAACCATCACATCAGTGCTCGAATCCCTGTTTTCAACAATTCCTCCAATCTGCCTTGCAATCCCTAAAGAGCAATCTGATCACCAGCTGCACAAAGGATGATGATATAATAATCCATTATTTTGCTATGTGCTGCACTCTTTCATCCAGTTCAAAACACTCGACCCTCTGCAGGTATCTCAAGGGATCTCGGGCTAATGACTTGAACCATCTGGGCTACCTGGAGTGACACACTGTCAAAGCTATATACTGTGGTAAAAAATCATAGATCCTGAACAATTACGACAATTGATTTACATGCTCAGTAAAGTGTCCCTTTTTCGAGAGTGTTATTTATGTTCACCGGATACGTCTGGGGTCTGGCTTGGAAACTTCTGTCTCCTTTCTTTAATAAGCAAAGCCGCTAAATCTCAGGAGAAGATTTAGATGAATGTAGTTTAGTTTAGAGATACAGCGCGAAACAGGCTCTTCGGCCCACGGAGTCTGTGACGATTAGCGATCCCTGCACATTAATGCTATCCTACACACACTAGGGACGATTCACATTTATACCAAGCCAATTAGCCTACAGACCTGTACGCCGAATCCAGAATTCCTGGAGGAAACCCATGTAGGTCACGGGGAGGATGTACAAACTCCGTACAGACAGCATCCATAGTCAGGATGTAGCCCGGCTCTCTGGCGCTGTACGGCAGCAACTCTACCGCTGAACCACCGTGCCACCCGAAGATGGACCCAGATCTTCAATACAATACAATACAATACAATTTATTGTCATTTGGACCCCTTGAGGTCCAAACGAAATGTCGTTTCTGCAGCCATACATTACAAAACAAAAAGACCCGAGACACAACACAGTTTACACAAACATCCATCACATCGCTGTGATGGAAGGCCAAACAAACTTATCTCTCCCCTGCACTCTCCCCCCCGATGTCAGAGTCAAAGTCAAAGCCCCCGGCTGGCGATGGCGATTGTCCCGCGGCCATTAAAGCCACGCCGGGTGATGCAAGGTCGCGCACCGGGTCTTGTTGTTAGAGCCCCCGGCGTGCGCTCGCAGATTCCCGCGGCCATTCCAAGCCGCGCGGGGCGATGGTGTAAGGCCCCGCTCAGGTGTTCTTCAACCCCGCAACTCGGGCGGGAGAAGTCGCCGTTGCGGGAGCCCTGAAAAGCGGTCTCCCTCCAGGGACCCGTGGGCTCCTGGCGTTCCCGTCCGCCAGATCCGCAGTTGCAGCCTCCGAATCTCCGGGGGTCGGGTGGCAGCAGTGTCCACCACCGCTCCACCCGCTCCGGACTCGGCCAGCTCCGCGACGGTGAGTAGTCGGCAGCTCCGCAGCTGGAACCCCAGGTCGTTCCTGTTGGAGGCCCCTCCATGTTGCCCAGCCCCAACGACAACGGAGACCCGACAAAGAAAAGGTCGGGTCTCCCGTGCAGGGGAAAGATTTTAAAGTTACCCCCACCTACACACATACCCCAAAAAAATAAAAAAAAATAAATAACAAAAACTACATAAAAACGAGACAAAAAATAATAAAACACAGACGGACTGCAGAGGCCGCTGCTGACGAGAGTCGCGCCGCCCACTGGTCGAGTGTTTATTGTCACCAATTAATTTATGGAATAAGTAAACAGTAAAATAAATGGTCTTCAAAGGCATTTGATAATGCTGAATAAGGTGACTGTGTGACGACTGCTTCAAGCATGAAGTGAATCATTGCCTGATCCCAGAGAAAGAATCAGGGGCAGTAAATTGTTGGTTTTCCTTCCAATTAATTACGGAGAGTCAGCATGGCTTTAAATTGTTGAAGAGGTTAATGAGGCCGATGTGATAGACGTTGTCGACATGGACTTTAGCAAGGCTGAGAAGGTATGGCATGATAGCATGGTGAGTCTCCACACATGAAGTGGTGGGTGACTGGTACACATGCCGGTGGGGGTGGGGGGGGGGGGGGGCATAGTGAATAAGGGGCAAAATAGGTTATCCAAGATTATATTGGGATTTTTTTCAAATGCCCCAATGGACTTAAGAATGGCCGAGGGTGTTTAATTCAGATAAATGCAAGGTTGTGCATTTTGATACAACAAACCAGGGCAGGACTTACACTGTAAATGGTAGGCCCATGTGGAGTGCTGTCCAACAAAGAGACTAAGCCATGCAGGTACATCGTTCCATGAATGTGCTGACACAAATAGACAGGTTGGTAAAGACGGTATTTGGCATGCTTGCCTTCATTGCTCAGGGTATTGAGTACAGGGGTTGGGATATCATATTACAGCAGTTGGGAAGCTCACATTTGGAGTACTATGTGCAGTTCTGATCATCCTGCTCTAGGAAAAATGTTATTAAACTGGAAAGGGTGTAAACAAAGATTTACAAGGATGTTACTGAGTCTGGAAGGTTGAGGCTGGATAAGTGGTGCCTTTTTCCCTGGAGTGATTGAGGGGTGATTTTCGAGAGGTCTACATAGTGAAACATTTGGGAAGGTGAATAGCCACAGTAATTTCCCCAGGGTAGGGCGGTGACTAAAAGTAGAGGGCATAGGTCAAAGCTGAGAGGAAAGATTGAAAAGGAGGTGAGGGGCAACTTTATCAAACAGTCAATAGTGTATATGTGGAATGAGCTAACAGAAGAAGCGCTAGAGACACATACAATTATGCCATTTAAAATACACTAGGGACAGGAGCCTGTACAGGATAGGTTTGGAGGGATATGGGCAGGTGCGAGCATGTGGGACAAACTTGATTAGGTAACTTGGTCAGCATGGATAATTCGGGCCAAAGAGTCTGATTCTGTGCTGCGGAGCTCTTTGATTTTATAACTCTCACACATCCTTTGGGCCAAAGCCAACAACAAGTTACTTGCTTTGCATACTGTCTGAAGAAGGGTTTCGGCCCGAATTGTTGCCTATTTCCTTCGCTCCATAGATGCTGCTGCACCCGCTGAGTTTCTCCAGCACTTTTGTCTAAGGTTTAAGGTGATGGAAGCTACCAGATGTGCAGAGTTGATCCCAGTTACGTAAACAGGGTGGCTCTTCTGCTTGGAAAGACTTTTGGAGATGCACATGGGTACGCAGGGAATGGTGGGATGTGGATTATGTACAGGCAGCTAAGAATAAGTCTTGGCATCATGTTTGGCACAGTAGGCTGAAGGGTCTGTTCTTGTGTTGTACTGTTCTATGTTCTAATTATACTGGGATATTGTCGTGTATTCTTTGAAAAGTCCTGGATTTCTGTGCTGGTGTGGACTTAGGCCCACCGTGCCATTATCCACCGTGCTGTTACCAGCTTTGTCTGTTTTTGTATTCCACAAGTAGATAGGACAGTGTCCCCGACACGTCTTCCAGTTGTTGGCGTGGAAACTCTGCCGATTCAGCCAATAAACCTGGCATATCCCTGTGTCAGCTATCCCGAGCTTCCCTGCGTCCCGGCAAGTCGCGCGTGCGGTGGGAGTGTCCCGGGGAGCCGAGCAGGCCCGATCCACCCACCCAACAAACGCGCCTCCACCGCCGACCAGAACGACAACAGAAGTCCGGAACGCGCCCCAACTCGACCCACAGGGGAATGCGGTGAAGCCGGGCGGCGAGGCCTGTCTGGGCCGAAGGAGCCTCAGTGGTGGCAGCGATGGGTGCCGCGGTGGTGGCAGCGGGAGACTCGGCGGCAGTGGGGGCTTAGCGGTGGCGTGAGTCTCGGCAGTGACGTGGGCCTCAGCGGGGGCGGGAGTCTTGGCGGTGACGTGGGCCTCAGCGGGGGCGGGAGTCTTGGCGGTGACGTGGGCCTCAGCGGTGGCGGGAGTCTTGGCGGTGACGTGGGCCTCAGCGGGGGCGGGAGTCTCGGCGGTGACGTGGGCCTCAGCGGTGGCGGGAGACTCGGCGGTAGTGGGGGCTTAGCGGTGGCGTGAGTCTTGGCGGTGACGTGGGCCTCAGCGGTTGCGTGAGTCTTGGCGGTGACGTGGGCCTCAGCGGTGGCGGGAGTCTTGGCGGTGACGTGGGCCTCAGCGGTGGCGGTTGTCTTGGCGGTGACGTGGGCCTCAGCGGTGGCGGGAGTCTTGGCGGTGACGTGGGCCTCAGCAGGGGCGGGAGTCTCTGGCGGTGACGTGGGTCTCAGCGGTGGCGGTAGTCTCGGCGGTGACGTGGGCCTCAGCGGGGGCAGGGAGTCTCGGCGGTGACGTGGGCCTCAGCGGTGGCGGGAGTACTTGGCGGTGACGTGGGGCCTCAGCAGGGGCGGGAGTCTTGGCGGTGACGTGGGCCTCAGCGGTGGCGGGAGTCTTGGCGGTGACGTGGGCCTCAGCGGGGGCGGGAGTCTTGGCGGTGACGTGGGCCTTAGCGGTGGCATGAGTCTCGGCGGTGACGTGGGCCTCAGCGGGGGCGGGAGTCTTGGCGGTGACGTGGGCCTCAGCGGGGGCGGCTGGTGACTCGGTGGCGATGGGGCCTCACAGTCGATGAGTGTGAGGGGGAGGGAAAGACAATGGGGACCCGGTGTGGGGAGATCGCTGTGAGGGACGATGGGAGAATAAAGGTGGACCTGGCATTAGGGAGAGGGCGGGGGGGGGGGGGGGGCGGGGAACTCTAGTTTAGAATCCTCTGCCCAGGGGATAAGTCTGTGTTTGTTTGTTTGTTTGTTTGTTTGTTCGTTCTGGTGAAGGTGCTGAGCACACAGCAGCCAAACAACACTCGCTTGTCTTTTTTCTTTTTGGTTTCACTTTTAATTTCAAGTTTTTGTGTACATTGTGTGTTGTGACTGTCAACAGATCAATTTCCCTCCAGGGATGAATAAAGTTTATCATATCGTATCGTATAAACATAGAGGAGGGGCCTTGTCTGCATCAATGGTGGAAACTGACTACTGGGAACAAGTAGCTCATTAACATTTGTTTAAGTTGTATTCATATGTATTGATGTTTATGTGTGTTTTAATATTTTAAATGATATTAAAACAATGATTTTTTTTCAATATCTTATAAAAGATGTTATCAAAGTCCTCACTCAGTGGGTTGTGAAATGGGGACAAGGCTGTACCAGCTGTCAGAACCATTCTGTGAGCGCAACCAGTTGTCTGTGCTGCAGCAGTTCCTATGGTGCCCTGGGCCATGCTGAAGTGTTGGGAAGCCAACTCCCAGTGAACGAGTGCAACAGTGGAACAGACAGGCGATCGGTGGCAAGGTGCACTCCATTGGAGTCTGCCATCAGCAGCAGGCCAACGATGTACCGTTAATATTACATTGCCCTGCCATGGAACCCAGGGGTTGCAAGCCGGCAGCCCTGCCAGCAGACAGGGCTTGAAATTAGTGGTTGCCCGGGTGCCAATGACCACCCAAAGTGCCGTCGGGCAACCTAAACGCCGAGTCATTTTGCCCGGCTTGGCACTGCAGATACTGGTTTATACCGAAGTTAGACACAATAAACTGGAGTAACTCAGCGGGTCAGGCAGCATCTCTGGAGAAAAGGAACGTGACGTTTCGTGTTGGCGACAGCTGTTGTGCGGGGCAAAGATACTTGGTGCGGGGTGACGAAGGGTTGGAGCGAATGACGGGCCCCACACAGCAGCAGCAGAGGCCGCGACATGTGTTTTAATTCCCAATTCTCAGGACTGTAGTTATTTAATGAGCAACATTCACAACTATACGTTGGATTTATCCAGGTTTTACTTCTACAGTCAGTCATATATATACTTATACAGTCAGCCTTAGCAGCTGCGGCTCGCCTGCAGTCCGTCTGTTTTTTTTCTTTTTTGTGTTGTTCTTTTGTCCTGTTTTAGTTCATTTTTGGTTTATTGTGTATGTGTGTGGGTGGGGGGGAGAAACATGTTTTTGGTCTCTTATTTCGGGGGGATGCGACTTCTCTTGTCGTATCCCCCGTGTCCGTCTCCGCCTGCGCCGAGGCCTAATAGCGGAGCTGGCGGCCTCGGAGCTGGGGCAGCAGCGACCCGACCTCGGAGTGGGCAGCGGCAGTGGCGACCTGAACTCGGAGTGGGCAGCGCCAGCGGCAGCGACCAGACCTCGGAGTGGGCAGCGGCTGCGGCAGTGGCGACCCGACCTCGGAGTGGGCAGCGGCAGCGGCAGTGGCGACCCGACCTCGGAGCGGGCAGCAGCAGCAGCGACCTGAACTCGGAGTGGGCAGCGGCAGTGGCACCAGTGATCCGACCTCGGAGGATCGGCCGCGGGCCCGATAGACGACATCGTCGGGAGCTCGCAGGTCCCAGGTTGGTGACCTGTTCTCCGGAGCTCCCGCGACAACAGCTGCGTCCTCTGGACTGGAGGGCCGCAGCTTCGGCGGCTTCGACCACCCCGGGCCGCGGAGTTTGAACCGGCCCGTTCGCGGAGCTTGGATTCAGCCGCGGGACTGACATTACTTACCATCGCCCGGTGAGGTCACAACATCTGAAGCCTGGATCGCCTCGGCGCAGAGGGAGAATAAGAAGGGAAGAGACAAAGACTTAAGACTTTTGCCTCCGTCACAGTGAGGAGGTGCCTGGTGAACTCACTGTGGTGGATGTTAATTTGTGTTTATTGTGTGGTTTTGTCATTTTTTACTATATGTAGGACTGCAAGGCAACAAAATTTCGTTCAGACCGCAAGGTCTGAATGACAATAAAGGCTACTTTGACTTTGACTTTGACTTTTGACTTTTGACTATACATCACAAATTGGGTCAGGTGATATTTCAGTTGAAATTTTAATGTTAATTCTGAAGTGGGAATGATGGAAACAGCGTTTATCAATAATTTTTTTTAAATCTGGTGCGTACAAACTGGGTATCTTCATTGCTGTTCACAACACGTACATATAATCTGAATGTCCGGTAATGTGGCGTTTTGACACCTTTAAACATATTACCAAAAGAACATTTGCTGCAGTTATGTCCTTTAGCCATCTCTTGTCAGTTAATGTAATGTTTAACCTGTCAGATGGGTATAGTCGGTTTTAACAGTTATTATCATAAAATGCCTTTAGAAATTTCCATGCAACCTGTATATTTTGTTGTGGATAAATTATGACCTCCCCTTTATTCTGAGACTGTAGCCCCTGGTTCTGGACTCGCCCAACATTGGGAACATTTGAACCAGTCAACTTCCTCATCAGATGCACACTGGATGGTGTTATTTTCTACGTAACATTGATTTTGTGCCCATTGCGAAGAGAACTTGCGACTAATTTAATGCAGAGTGACCACTTTCGGTGACCCTAGAACAACCATCTGTGAATAACATAGAAGCAAAGAACTGCAGATGCTAGATTATGCCAAAAATACACACAAAGTGCTGGAGTAACTCAGCGGGTCAGGCAGCATCTCTGGAGAAAAAGGATGGGTGACATTTCGATTCGGGACCCTTCTTCAGAGTCTGGCGAAGGATTCCAACCCAAAATGTCACCCATCCTTTTGCTCTGGAGATGCCGCCTGGCCCACTCGTCATGTTTCAATGACATCAGGTTGGATTCCACACCCATATGTTCCTTATTTCTGATTCTTCAGCATCATCCCATACTCCACCAATGGTGCCCTGAGGCCTGCCTACCTCACCCCAGAGGGAGTACAGAGAAGGTTCACCAGACTGATTCCTGGGATGTCAGGACTTTCATATGAAGAAAGACTGGATACACTCGGCTTGTACTCGCTAGAATTTAGGAGATTGAGGGGGGATCTTATAGAAACTTACAAAATTCTTAAGGGGTTGGACAGGCTAGATGCAGGAAGATTGTTCCCGATGTTGTGGAAGTCTAGAGCAAGGGGTCACAGTTTAAGGATAAGGGGGAAATCTTTTAGGACCGAGATGAGAAAAACATTTTTCACACAGAGAGTGGTGAATCTGTGGAATTCTCTGCCACAGAAGGTAGTTGACGCCAGTTCATTGGCTATATTTAAGAGGGAGTTAGACGTGGCCCTTGTGGCTAAAGGGATCAGGGGGTATGGAGAGAAGGCAGGTACAGGATACTGAGTTGGGATGATCAGCCATGATCACATTGAATGGCGGTGCAGGCTCGAAGGGCCGAATGGCCCACTCCTGCACCTATTTTCTATGTTTCTCCTCCCTTGACCATGCCTCCTCTATGTCCTTCGGCCCATTCAATCTTCCCTGACCACCCAAGGCACCTGAAGGAATATGTGATGCACAAGTCCCATTCAGGTGCCTCAAAAACAACTTAAACGTGGTCAGGAGCTGATCACCAATGCAGGTATCCTTGGCATTCTCCTGCAATTATTTCAGTGTTCACTTTTTTGCACAATGACTTCAGTGCTCTGTAATTTTTATGCAGGTGCCTTTTAATATGTTCCTACATTGAGAGGCATTAATGCACTCGCTTTCCTCGATACTTTATGCAAAGTGCTGTGGAGAATCCTTGGTGTGAAGGGGCAGGGTTTCACATGGATAGGTGATTTTCCAACACTGGCAGCATGTTCAAATCAGGACAGAAACGTATAAAATGTAGTGGGTTCTTGATGGTGGATTCACATTATTGGATGAATATATCACTATTGTGTGTCCTCAGGGAGGGGGTGCAACTGGTACAGATTACATAAGGGCAAATATTTACACACCAACTGCTGGTCAACTACGTGACTGAATGCAGGCAACAAACTATAGAGACCTTTTGCAATAACATGCTGGTTTATACCGGCTGGAGTAAATCTCAGGGTTAGACAGCATCCCTGGAAAACATGGATACGTAAAGGTTTGGGTTGGAAACCTTGTTCAGGTTGATATTGAGATATTTTCCAAGCTATAACGTATGTTAAATCGTTTGACCATGTAAAGATCACAATGTTAGCAACAAGCTAATTTTGACAATGCTAAAACTAGTACATGGGTGACTGCTGGTCAGCACGGACTCGTTGGCCAAAGGGCCTTTTTCTAAGCTGTGTCTCTAAAACTAAGTAAAAAACAGCATCAGCGACCATCCTTCAAGATGGAGTGTATGAACCCTTAAGTTCAGCAGTTATTTTGAAATAAGTAGATCCACACTTATTTTGAAACTTCCCTGCATTGTGTAGCCTGTTACCAGTATATACATCTCTCAAGCAAAACACAAAGTGCTCAAGGAACTCAGCAGGTCAGGCAGCATCTATGGTGGAAATGGGCAGACAATGTCAGGACCCATATGACAGACTCATCTTGCCGTTGCTACAACTCTATCATTGCTTCTGCCTCCCATCTTTTTCTCTGTTCATTCACTTTTCTCTACTTTCTTTCTTTTGCTTCTCCTACTTGTCTCCTTTGACTATCACTCACATTTTCTCTGTCCCCTGCTTGTATAGCTTCCAATTGGCACGTAGATTTTCAGCACAGATTGCTTGCTATTAGACAACCAACATTTAGCAGGTTGTTCTGGGTGGCAAATAGTTACCACAATAAAAGCAGTGAGTTCATCGACATCACCTCCTTTCCACCTTTAGTACATACCTGGGATTAGTCTGTTCTGTCCAATGTTACCAAGTCTGTCCTGAAACGATGAGGATTTACATAGATTTGCAAGTTTACCAGAAACCTTTAGTAAAACTGGAATATGTTTGTCAGAAGAGGTTAAAAAATCCAAACATTTAGAGAAAGTATAAATGTTGTCTAGAATAATGTGACTCTGGTTAACTCAAGAGACAATAGATAGCACCACGGTGGCACAACATTAGAGCTGCTGCCTTACAGTGCCTGAGATCAGGGTTCAATCCTGACTATGAGTGCTGTCTGCATGGAGTTTGCACGTTCTCCCCCTGACCTGCATGGGTTTTCACCGGGAGCTCCGGCTTCCTCCCACATTTCAAGCAAGTCCAGGTTTGAAGGCTAATTGGCTCGGTAAAATTGTAAATTGTCCCCAGTGTGTGTAGGATAATGTTAGTGTGCGGGGATCACTAGTCAGCATGGACTCGATGGGCTGAAGGGCCTGTTTCTGCCCTGTATCTCTAAACTATATGAAATATTGGGGCTGTCAAGTCATTCATATACCTTGAAGGATTTTATTGCACAAGATAAGAAGACTAAGGTGCAACTGTTCACACTTGGAATTGTCACTGATAATCCAAGCAGAGATGGAATAATGCAGTCATCATATTCCACTTTAGCCTTTGCTCATTATATATGATACACTGTTCTGGCATCACTCAGATACACCAGATCTCTCTGTGGCACTAACAATTTCACTGACGGGCCATTACAACTTGATTGTTTCGGAAGAGTAACTGGGGAATGGCACTTTGGCAGCAAGGCCAGTATGATTATGCGGAAGTCTAATGAGGCATTGAATCGGGAACACATGGTGCGATAGGTAGGTCCACACTTTACTTTTCCAGGTGGATTAGTTTAGAGATACAGCGCGGAAACAGGTCCTTCGGCCTACCGAATCCAAGCCGACCAGCGATCCCTGCACACTAGCACTATCCTACACACTAGAGACAATTTACAATGATGCCAAGCACCACTGTGCCCATTGGGGCAGGGCTCTGGCAGTATTTCCAGCTTTGTTACAGAGGCTGCCCTGGGGGTATTTCCTTGGCCTTGATCAAGTACAGTAACCAGCAGCACCAATGATCTGCAGGACAATAAAAAGTAAAGAGACTTTTGTGCCTATTGTGCCTAAAATCAAATGACTCAGCACAAATAGGCTAAACCAATCCAGAAGCATAGTTTAAACAACCGATGGGGAGTTGATGAAATGGCTCCCAGTGGAATGTCCACACTTATTAAAGGCAATGCAGAGTGGGATGCTGCGCTATTTCTATGCTCAATGCCTAGCTCCCAAAATAGACAGTGTAATCCTTGTTTTACCAGGAAAATAGGGGAGAAGATTCAAGGATGTGCTCAACTCCTCCTTGACAAAACAATGCAACATTCCCACTGACACCTGTCACCCATGGCCACTCCAAGTGGAGAAGGGGCATTGGGAATGGTATTGGGAATCTCATGTCCACCCGCCTAGTGAAGCACTTTCTGTGCCAGAGGCTGCTGTTTCATTTTAGCCCCCATCACCACTTCAAAACCCATCAAGCTACAGCGGACTGAAACACATCGTTCTCAATCCTGAGAGACTACCCAGAAACAAAACCTGCCTCAGATACCACACAGAACAGAGGGAATATGAGTCTCATTTACTTGTTTTGGTTTATCAACTGCTGAAACCTTCCTCCATATCTTTGTTACCCATAACTTTGGGTATTTCAAAACACTCATGTCTTGTTTCCTGCCTTCTGCAAATATGTCATCCAATAATCCACATCTTGCATCCTAAGTGGCAACAATTTCCATTCACTGTCACATGGGGTCTTGATGATCTTCATTGGCATCTATCAATTTTAACTTTGTTTTACTTGCTTTTAAAATCCTTTCATCATTTGGCTCCCCACATTTCTCCATTTACTTCATCCCTGCAACTCTTCATTTCTTCCTATTCTGGCCTCTTGCCTCAAAAAGTTGGATGTTCCCCATCCCCCACCGGCTGTTCTGCTTGCAGCTGCCAAGCCTCTAAGATCCGGAGTTGCCTCTCCAAACATCTCCACTTCTCTCAGACTCGGCTCATAGATTCGGCTTCTTTTTTTCTCTAAACTTCCATCTTTGGACAAGCTTTTGGTCACCTGCCCTAATATTTCCCGAAGCAGGATGCTACTAAATGTTGTAGTAGGAAACAACTAATTCCTACTGCTATGGAACTCTTGAATGGAACTCTCAGATGCAAACAATGAATTTCCGATCTTCCAATCTGCCTTGTTGCAGCCCTTGTACTTTTATTTAATGTCTGCACTTCCTTGGTAGCTGTAACACTCTGTTTATGTTTGCTTTTGTGCTAACCGATGTGCTTATGTAGTATGATTGCCTGGATAGCATGCAAAACAAAGTTTTTCATTGTATCTCAGTGCAAGTGACAATAATAAACTGATATCGATGGCATTGTAACCACCTTTGTCCGACATGACTTGCCAAAGTTAAATATACCCTTAAATTAGTGCTTTGCAACACCTGTACTAATGCCAAATGAAAATCCTACCCTGTATCAACTTGAAACAATTGCCACTGTAACCTTAATAAGGCAAGTACAGATATATCAGAAAAATAGAAATCTTTTATGAGATTTTGTTCTCAGTCTACAATCATTACCCCATTAGAAAGAGAGTAAATTTATGAAAACACAGAATGATGTACAGCTTCAATAGATGAAGTATTGTGGTGGGAAGATTGGTCGGTGAAGAACATGTAGGGACATTTATTTTAACAATAACCGTAGCTCAAGCCAAGAAGCGACTGGCTCTAACTTGCCTTCACTATGACCCCACCTACACACAGGATCCATTTCCAGTATCACTTTACAGGATAGCCTTCAAGATGGTGAATGCTGCTCTCAACAGTGGAACAATGCACTCTTTAATAACAAACCCTGCAGTGAAAATAAAGGCACATGACTGGAAAGTTCATTTCTGAATATCCAGTCGAGTAATAAAATAAATCAGTGATATGTTTCCATTTGCTTTTTTATTCGATGTAAAAATATGTATTAAACCACCATGAGGATGATGGCAGGGCTCTCTCTATTCGGACCGCTGGTGCTCCTATTAGGAATGTTTTCGACTGCATTGTACACCAGAGAGTGATAGGACTGTGACTCATTTACAGCACAAACAGGGAAGTATGTGCAATTTGAATATGGAGATGTCCACACACACCTGCTCGTCTTTTGCTTCAGAGTCGTGACTGCTGAAGAGCTGTCGGTATGCAGCGCGTCCCACAGATGAACGTGAACCACTGAAAAAATAACATCCTTTAGCCTTCAACAGTAGCCGTCGGAGAGCAAGGCTGTGTGACTGGCAGCAAATTACCACAGTCACACATGAAAACTGAGGTCCATTGGAATGCCATTCACAGTCAGTGGAGGGGGGGGAAGGCCAATTCACTGGATGTTTAGCTATTAGGGCTAAAGGATTCAAAGGATATGGGGAAAGCTGGAACGGAGTACTGATTTTAGATGATCAGCCATAATATTGAATGGCGGTGCTGGCTCGAAGGGCTGAATGGCCTACTCCTGCACCTATTTGTTTATGTTTCTATGAAGCCCTTGTCCCTAAGCAGACACTGTTCCTTGGTGTTTGGCCAAGCAGTAGGAGATTTAACTGGGACACAAAGAAGGAAAGATTGCTTTTTTTTTTTAAATGGACACAGACATGCATGATGCTGCAGTGGTGATCTCCAACGACAACCAGAACAAGGTACGACTCTTTGGGGGACTATTCACGAGCAGGCAGCCTTTGCCCCGTGACATGTTGTCGGGGTGTCGCCTGTATGGCCGTGAGTCATCTCCTCAATCGCCCAAAGAGTCGTAGCGTCCTTCTGGTCACCGCTGGATTTTCAACGTGTTGACATTTTTCGGTGACCTGCAACGACCTATGACGAGTGCCGGCAGTCGCCGAAAAAGTCGCGTAAGTGGGACAGGCCCATAATAGCTTCACTGTTGGTGAGGATTTCTGGTCTGAGTTGTTAAAATTGCATAAGAATCTTTATGATATCACAACATACAATACAATACAATATGGTTTTATTCGTCACATTGCACATAAAGTGCAAGTGAAATGAAATAAACATGTTGGTTTACATGCAGTTAACTTTTACCCCCCAAAATTGGACAATTTGGCAGCGGACCAATATCAAATTGAAACGGAGAAGGAAGATTCTCAGTGTAATTTGAGCTCTGCTTCTATCTTGTTCCCACTGGACCAGGGCAGCTTATTTTTCCTCGTGTATTAAGGGGCCCAGGTTGGTGGCAAAGAGGGAGAGAACTTTCATCTGCTTGCTGAACACCCCGGAATAGACAAATAACACAGTATACACACACAGCATTGTGGAATATGCCTAAAGGTAGTCAATAAATCAACATCATAAGCAGCCTATTTTTAAATATCAGAAAATTAGTTCCAGTGATTTATGTGCACTCTCAGCGACCCAATGCATCAAAGAGGTAATTTCGAGGTGACTGATATGTAATTTAGTCATGATTAGACCAAAATTTACTTTGATAATCTTGCAAGCGTAACCTTGATCTCTGCAGCTGAAGAACCTGGTCTACACTTGGCTGCGTGCTTCTGTCTGGTTTGACTGATGCATATGTATCTCCTCTAACAGTAGCAGTTATACAGATAGCTGGCTGCAGACAAGTACAGAGGGAACGGCAGACATATCCAGTGGAATACATGTCCTCCCTCATCTATCTTGCAGAACCAGTAGTGTCAATTAGATACCTGATATCGGCAGCACAAAAAAAAAGGAGCACTTGAAATGGAAGGGCCAGAGCTATCATTACACGGAGATTCAAAGTGAAATTTGCTAGCAAAAAAATAAAAAATAAAAGTCTGCGTAAATGTTTCCTTTTGCTCTCTAACATGTGGTCTAGATGCTTCGTTGTAAACTCGTTACTGGTTGATGGCTAATTAGTCACATATCTGACATCCATTTTTGGTTTATTTTTTGCTATTCAGCCGTGAGAGGGATAAAGAAAGAAAAATCTTCCATTTATTTGATGCCTTCCCTCTTCCCAGGCTGGCACAAAGCAATTTACATCCATTTAAATACTTAATAGTGGAACAAAAGCTGAAAATGTTGAAAATATTCAGCACTTGGCATTTAAGAAGGAACTGCAGATGCTGGAAAATCGAAGGTACACAAAAATGCTGGAGAAACTCAGCGGGTGCAGCAGCATCTATGGAGCGAAGGAAACAGGCAATGTTTCAGGCCGAAACCCTTCTTCAGACTGGAGTCTCCTTCGCTCCATAGATGCTGCTGCACCCGCTGAGTTTCTGCAGCCTTTTTGTGTACCTTCGACACTTGGCATTTGGGGAGAGAAGAAAGTCTTAACATTTCTGGTCAACGTTGTACATAGAAGATCAGGTCGACACTCTGAAGGCAAATTAGTTGAATAGCATTTAAGATACATTTACATAGATACATGGATATGCAGGGAATGGAGGGAAATGGTTTGCATGCAGGCAGAGGAGATTAGTTTAATTCAGCATGGACATTGTGGGCTGAAGGGCCTGTTCCTCTGTGTGCTGTTCTACACTCCATGTTCTAAGATACTCACATTGCTCACCAGGGAAGCAGGTTACAGTTGCTGCTCTTGCCCTTGTTCTAAATAAGGTCATGATCTTTGAATGAAGGGGCACAGTCATCTCTCCCCCCACAGAGATGAGAGAAGTACAAACCGGTGGGTGCTGTGGGTGTGTTTGATGAGCTTGTTCACGCTTTGCCCACGGTAAGTGAGTGGCTCACTTTACTAGTCTCCTCCACTGTGAGTTTGCTGTTCAATCTTCTTTGACAGGCAAGCTCTTTAATATCTTCCGAGGTTCATTAGGGACGATATTTTCCTGGAAACCGTCCCAAGACGGTATCCCACCCAGCTCGTATTACAATTGAATTTGTAACTCTTTCTCACGAACTTGTTGCTTTTTTGATCCTATCATACATGCAATATGCAATCCCTGTGACTCACGATAACTGGATTCCCACAGAAGTGTAGATGATAGTCACTTTTAGAGTGCCTTGTGCATTTTAACCTTTCTGTCCTGGGCCTTCTCCACTGTCAGATTGAGGCCACAAGCAAATTGGAAGAACAGAACCTCATATTTTGCTTGAGTAGCTGACAACCGAGCAATACGATTGCTCTAATTACATTCTCTAATGTAACCCTTGCATTCCCTCTCTCTCTGTCTCCCCCACCCTAGTCGTCCTGTTAGTTTCCCTTCATTATCACTCTTCCACAGCCAACAATGGCCCATTGTGGGCTCCACCTTTCCTGGGTCATCGGTGCTGGCTGTGATATGTTCTGTACCTTTTCATACCTCTCCCCTGACTCTCCGTCTGAAGAAGGGTCTCGACCCAAACCTCACCTATTCCTCTTCTCCAGAGATGCTGCCTGACCCACTGAGTTACTCCAGCATTTTGTGTGTATCTTCTGCCTTGTAGTTTGTTGGGCTTTATTCTGAGCTGTTCTTAATATGTTAAGAGACTTCTCTTCTGGTTCTCTCTTCAGTAGCAGAGGGCAGATCAGGTGGTTCCAATGCCAAGTTCTATACAATTATGTTTATCTTAAGGTAGTCAGCATTTTTTTTGTTTTTATTTCCCATATATTGAAGGTGCAAAGTTATAAAATGTGTCTCAAGTTTGTTCTTCCATCCTGGACAGGAGTGTTGGAGAGCACATGTTCAATAGTCACGGAACAGTCCATGCAGATTAGACAGCAAGGATGACTCTGATAGAAGGTAGAATATAGCACATTACAGCACAGGTACAGGCCCTTCAGCCCAAAATGTCCATGTCATATATATATGTTCAACTAATCTCCTCTGCCTGCATGTGTTCCATATCCATCCATTCCCATCCATTATTTCTGCTTTGAATTGAAAACCCTCAAGGGTTACATCCTGATGGTGTACACGAGGTAAAGACCAGTGTCAGGGTCAGCGCTGTGGTGCCTACAGGGAAGTATCTGACGTGACATGATTGGAAAAATTCTATGAGTCTTCTTAGGCCATGTCCTGGGATCAAAGATGACTTGCTTCAGCTCTGGTTCTGCACCTTCTGAGGTGAAGAACAAGATGAAGATGAGAACACTGACTCTGGACAGAAGGTACTTGAATGGAAATGCAGGGTGATAGGTAGTAGGGTGGTGGTGCACTCCATCAACTGTTTACACTGGGATTCCATCTGCTGGTGATGCATGACATTGAGGTTCTTGATATTTTGCCAAATGCTCCTTCTCTGTTGTTTCGAGTTTGGTTTAGAGATACAGCAAGGACAAAGCCCCTATGGCCCACCATGCATGTCGACCACCCACCATCCATTCATCCTAGTTCTCACTTTCTCATCCACTCCCCACATGTCAAGGGTCAATTTACAAACGTCAATAAACCCTCAAACCCGCACATCTTTGTGATTAGCACCTTTCAGTGGGGGGCAGGTTGGGAGAAGACATTTGTCTTGTGGATGCTTCATTTAAGAACCTTCCCCTTGTATGCCTCAGTGAGCGAGTTGACCATTGGTTGCAGTTCAGCTTTCAAGTCATTCAACCCACGATTTACCACAGAGCTTGTGACAGCAACATGGTCTTGAGTGGCCACTATTTCCATGTTATTTTCTGTGTTGATATGTCTGAGGTGAATAGTGCGTGCCTCCTCTTCTGCCTTCAACACTTGCATAGACGTCCCTTAGTAGATAAAGATGCTATCTGTCTTGTGATTTCACTGACAGCAGTGTCAACTCCTCGGAGAACTGATTTTTCATCATCTCTGTGGATGACTAATTTACTGACTCCTGCATCTCCATTCCTCCTGAACTTTAAGGAGAATATTAACACTTAAATCCTTTGCTCTTGTGGTGATCAACTGAACTGACCTGCAGTTCATATTTTCCTTAGTTGCAAGAATTACATTCCAACTGTAAAGTGTGAGAATACTTGAACGTGGTATTTTCCGATAAAGTAGCCACCAGCAGATTGTCCAGGATTTGTTTAGAAATAAATAAAGAGATGCACAGATGGAGAGGATTACAATATATAAAACAGATACCTTTCAAAAATAATTTGCTGCTATATTTCAAAAGGGGATAGTAATATTTACTGGCCTGGGTATAATATCCAAGTAAAGTAAAAACAGGCGCGTTCACCTTAACCATTAATCACACTTGCAAATTTGTTATGCAATCGCAGCACAGTTTGGAAAACAAGCAAGACTTGTATTTTCTATCACCTTTCACAACCCAGCTCAGATTGTTGCCAGGACTAGAGGGTCTGAGCTAGGTTGAGTAGGTTGGGAATCTATTCCTTGGAGTGCAGGAGGATGAGAGGTGATCTTATAGAGGTGTATAAGATCATGAGAGTAGATCAGGTAGATGCACTGAGTCCCTTGCCCAGAGTTGGTGAATCGAGGACCAGAGTTTAGGGTGAAGGGGAAAAGATTTAATAGGAATCTGAGGGGTAACTTTTTCACACACACAGGGTGGTGGGAGGATGGAACACGCTGACAGAGGAGGTAGTTGAGGCTGGGACTATCCTAACATTTAAGAAGCAATTAGACAGATACATGGATAGGAGAGGTTCGGAGAGACATGGACCAAATGCTGGCAGGTGGGCCTAATGTAGCTGGGAATGTTGGCTGGTGTGGTCAAGTAGGATCTGTTTCCACACTGTATCACTCTATTACTATCACTTTATAGCCAATGAGTAAGGGAGGCACAGAGGCACAGCGGTAGAGTTGCTGCCTTACGCCTGGTGTAGAGACCCGACTTTGGGTGCTGTCTCTACGGGGTTTGTACATTCTCCCGTGACCACGTGGGTTTTCCCCAGATGCTCCGGTTTCCTCTCGCACTCCAAAGACATATAGGTTTGTACGTTAATTGGTGTTGGTAAGTTGTAAAATTGTAAATTTGTCCATAGTGTGTGGAGGTTAGTGTGCGGGGTGATCGCAGGTCGGCGCAGACTCAGTGGGTCAAAGGGTCTGTTTCAAGCTATATCAACAGTCAAAAAGTCTAAAGAATTATGAAAGGAGTCACTGTTGACGTGACAGTCAGGTTATGCATGGCAAGACCCCACAAATAGGGCAGGCGTGAGATGGGTTGATTTGAATCCATGCTTGCCAACAACATGTAGGGAGCAAGATTCCATCCTCTGCTCTGAAGGAAGATTTGAGACCACTTCAGAAGCACGTTCTTATTGTTCCAACTGGGTGGCAGCTCACCAAGAATATGCAGCACTCATCAATACTGGGAGCTTTCAGGGGAATTAAAGGATCTATGTGGATGCATGAACTACACAAGTTAGCCAGCTTCCCACATCCCTATTTATCTCATCACCTCTCGAGTCTCTTCACACGTACGATAAAAATATTTCATTGTGCTTATTTCACTGACATCTGTTCAAGCATCAGAGGCATTATGATTGATCTCTGGGTCCATGTGTAAAGGAAGAGAAAATCAGCCCGCGTTCCTGCTTTTTAATATGCTGCAGAAAACTGTGGTAAATGGTTCTGGAGCAGGCATGTAGTAAATCACTGTATTAAGCTGTGTGCGAGATACTCTCGATGTAGGCGTATGGATTTGTGCTCAGGAAAGGAACAAGTGCTGGTCCACTCTACTTTAAAAGTGCCTCATTACCCAAGCCAGCTTCTCAACAACTAATGTGACCCCCTCCCACCCCCACCATACCAGTAACATCATTCATTCTTCACAGTATACAAAATACATTAAGCATCAAATTCTAACATTTCTAAGTATTTACCTCAAGAACACCACCAACTCCCAATCCCTCATCTACAAAATCTAGATTAGAAACATCTGTAGAAACATTACCTGAATCTTTATGTGATAACAATGTTATGTAATGCTGGTTTACCAAACAAAACGGCACAGAGTGCTGGAGTAGCTCTGCAGGTCAGGCAGCATCTGTGGAGAACATGGATAGGTGACGTTTCACAGAGTGCTGGAGTAACTCAGCGGGTCAGGCAGCATCTGTGGAGAACATGGATAGATGACGTTTCGGGTTGGGACACTTCTTCGGTTGGGACCAGTTTGAAGAAGGGTCTCAACCCAAAATGTCACCTATCCATGTTCTCCAGAGATGCTGCCTGACCCGCTGAGTTACTCCAGCACTCTGTGAAACGTCACCTATCCATGTTCTCCACAGATGCTGCCTGACCCGCTGAGTTACTCCAGCACTTTGTCTCTTTCATCTGATCCTTTAGTTCATTGAACCTAGACAAATTAATGTTTGCTCCGCCACATAGCGTTGCCGAGATACACAAATAATCATACTGGTCACAGAATTACTTAGTTCCTAGTTTAGCTTTTCTTTAGTCCCTATCTGTGATACCTATATTGCGAGCACAGGATGTCTATCCTGTCAGAACACCAACTCACAAAACGATGGTGAATCGCAAGCTAATCAATGTAGACATTATGAAAACTATCAATGTGCCAACTCCAGAATGGCCATGAACTCAGCTCTCTCGCCGCTTCCAAGCCATGCTTGCCCTTCCCTTGTCTCCAGCCTCCTGTAGGCTGTGACCAATGACTCCGCCGATCTTCACCTGTCCCATGGCCACCAGCAGGCCAGGGCCGGCAATCCAACTGGATTCCAGACCCAGTTCTGGACCGAGAGACTGAGGAAGGCTCTCGACCTGAAACATCACCTGGCCATTTTCCCCAGAGATGCTGCCTGACCTGCTGAGCTACTCCAGCACTCTGTTTCCTTTTGTGTATGAAACAGCGACTGCAGTTATTTGTTTCTACTACTTATACAATGAAAATACCGCACTCAGTTATAGCGGGCATTCGGCAATAATGGACACCATTTCTGCCCCCACCCCCACCCCTCCCCATAGTCAGTTATGACGAGGGTTTAATATATAATTCAACAGTTTGAATGTGCCCTAAGCATAAATAAACACCAACTAACCTACCCTGGCCAAGTAATCAGTAGAGGAGGTAGTTTTATACACTTTAGAAACCCATCGTAAACATAGTCAACCTTCTCTCTCTTCACATTCAACCACTTTGCATCCCCAGAGTACAATCAAGAACAGAACTCTAAATACACCACAGACAAGAAGGGAAATGGTGTATTTGTGCAAAAGACTTCACAATTCTATTTCCACCCCTAGACTGGAACTAAAGAAAGAGTGTCACACCAGTGCTAAAAGTTTGGAAATACTGTGACTAGTTTTGCTCACCTCTCTGTACATTCAACACCCATTGGTGGCAACAGAATGTAGTAGAGATAAATTTCTTCCCAACAAATTTATCATCTTAGATCAGTTAATTCAGCACAGAACATGAACTGAAACGTGGGATCTACTTGAACCAGAGGCTCACTTTGGGGCCATGGTGATAACTGCTTGTTAAACCATTACATAGACTACAGTGTTAAGGGCCTTTCCCACTTGGGTGTTATTTACGCATCATTTATGCGTCACGATGCACGACGCGACATCATTACGGTGAGGTGCATCGTGACGCATAAATTTTGGGATTCACGAAATGACGGCCAAGTGGGACAGGCCCTTTAATTTGAATGACAAATTTGCATGAATTCAGAGGCAATAACAGCGCATACACGACTATTCTCCGATGGGGAGATTACAGAAGAGCCTAATCCTATTCACAGGTGACATTCACATAGAGCACACGTTTCCCCAGCAGCAATTGGCAGGTGGAAGCCTAGGATATTCACAAAGTGCTGGAGTAACTCAGCAGGTCAGGCAGCATCTCTGAAAAAGGATGGGTGGCATTTCGGGTTGGGACCCTTCTTCATGTAAAATGTAAAATTGTCCCATGTGTGTTAATGTGTGGGGATCGCTGGTCGGTGCGGACTTGGTGGGTCGAAGGGCCTGTTTCCGCGCTGTATCTCTAAACTTAAACTAAACTTCTTTCTCACTCACTGCACTAATCCTATCACATTAAGATACTCATTTATCTTTCTGTGAAATTAGTCTCTCAAATATATCTCTCTCCATTCCATTCTTCAAAGGAAGCCACTTCCATTCTTTCTATTTCATAGCATAGAACATAGCGCACTGGACAGGAACAATGTGTGTTTGGAACATGATACCAAGACAAACTCTTATCTGCCTGCCCTCCATTCCCTACACATCCATGCCTATCCAAAAGTCTCTTAAACAACAATATCCTTTCTTTTTATGGCGATTCTTCCCTCCTAAATCTTACATTTCATTTCTTACTTATTGGTTTTTACGACTGTCAGATATCTCAATATTGAAATGTCCCTAAATTCAACCGCAAAGTTGTCCAGCATTTTAAATATGTGGCAAAAAAATCCAAGTGAACATGGAATATCAAATATAATATTTTACTGTTTTAGATTGTGTAAACGTGACAACATGGTTTTCATGTGAGATGATAGCAAGTGATCCCCCACATTACTTTAATTGTCTTGACCTGTTCTTTAATTAACTAAATCTATTCTCCTGCAGTGTTTGTAATATTTGTTTATTTTTCCCAGCTTCTGCAACCTTTTATCCCCATCATCAGGCATATTTACAGGGCGGCACAGTGGCACAGCTGGTACAGCTGCTGCCTTATCGCACCAGAAACCTGGGCTTGATCCTGAACTTGGGTGCTGTCCAGGTGGAGTTGACACATTCTCTCTGTGACTGCCTCTGTGGGTTTCCTCTGTATGCTCCCGTTTCCTAAAACAATCCCAAAGGGTTTGTATGTCAATTAGTCTCTGTAAATTGCCCCTGGTATGGAAGGAGTGGAAGCGAAAGTGGAATAACATAGATTTAGTGTGAACAGGTGATTGATGGTCTCACCTGAGCCAAAGGTGTATTTGTTACATGCTGTATCTGTAAACTTATAAAATATAAAACAATTAATCTGACCTGTTCCTTAATCTCTGTCTGTCTCTGAAGGGCTTGATGGGCAAAATGTAGGGAATAGATTGAGTATGCAGATTTGCCTTAGTAATTACATTGCAACATGTCGCTGGCAATAGACCAATATGGTGTCCTCACATCAAAATAATGCCACTAGATACTTGAAATCCAGCGCAGGCCCTCCTTTTACAGAGGCTGCATCTATTGTAAGTACATCCCTAAAACACACAGCGCACGCACACAAGTGTACATTCTGTAATGCCGCACCATACAGGCTGTGGGCAATATGACATGTTACGACAAAGAGAAATCAACTTTCTGGGGTAAGCAACAGGAACCACAACAGGAAACAAGTCCCCAGGGCATACAGCACCAGAACAGATGCAAACACCGCCACTGACAACACACAAAAGTGTTCCAACAGACAGACTAATGATTTCCTTTACATCTGAGATGACTGTAAAACTGTACTGTATCTTCTCAGGAAGCAGCTAATGAGCAGAGACAAAAAAGTGTATGTTCCTGCTTGTGATCTAGTTAAAACAACCAAAGTACAGCTAAACGTATTGCCCCAATAGATACAAAGTCACCCCATTTGTCAGCCTTTTCCTGTGTCAGCACCAATAACTGCATTTGGACTGTCCTGTAATTTTGCCGAATCATCCACCATTATAAAAAGGATCAGTAGGTTGTTGGAAAGAGAATTCTCCCTAGGAATACGGTGGTAAATACAGTGGTTGCCATGGTGAGAAAGGGGCTACATTTGTTTTTATAAGAAAGGCATCAATTTGAAGCTGACATCACCATGGGGAAAAATCAAAGCACATGGTGGAGGAGATATATGTTTGATGCACTTGGTTTGCAAGCACCTTACCCTCCCCCATCATCCTTGTAAACAACATTACCACTTGAGGCTGTGTGCAAAACGCCACTCCCTGTGACAACTGGATTTAAAATATTGTTCATTCGCCCGACCTGCGGTATGGTTTTGTGACTCAACAAAACAAAACTTGTTCAGCTTATTAACCAAATGAGGAAATAACAAAAAATTGGAATTTAAAAATAGTGCATAACATATGTATTGTTTGCATTCGGGTGGTGGTGGGGGGTGGGAAGGAATCAAACTAGCCCACAGCATGGACCAATAATTGCTGTGTGAGCTCAGACAGTCACAGGAAAAATAACTTGAAAGACAGCAGCAACTATTTTAGCAAACCGGCCACAATTAGTGGAACTCCCTCAACAAAAACCTGTAATTAATGTTTGACTCTTCAGTAATGCAGAGTCAAGATGTTTGCACTTTTCTGTAGAGTTTGGTTAAGATCAGTCTTGACAGTCGAAGTGAAAGACTGAGAAAAAGACATCCAAAACGGCCTGGCTGGGATTCCAACTGTAGAATCTATGGATAAACACAGCTGTAATTTCTACATGGTGAAACCAAAATGTATCAAAATGGCCTTCATTAAAATCTGACAATGTGCACTTTAACCACATGTGATTTTTTTCTATTACAAATCCCAAATTGTGGAGTACAGAGGCAAATAAATAAATGATGGGTCTTTGTCCCAAACATTATGGAGGGCATTGTAATGAGCCTTGACAGTGAAAGTACCAACTATAGGTCTACCAATTACCTACCAACGTTACAAAATTGCAGGCCCACTCTAAACTTATTTCTTGCAATCATGAAAATAGAGGAATAAGTTGTCACTGAACTTGTTCTCTGTCACTAGATGTCACTAGGACTACACACACCATCTTTAAAGTGTGCAAGTATAAGCTTAGTACTGTTAAGGGATATGGTGTCAGAATTCATGACTCTCAGTACTGTCTAAATACTTTCTAAAAGCTACACATTATGCCAACACTAATTTAGAGTTATAAAAGTTAGCCTTGTCCCACTGTAGATAGTTCCACATCTCTTGTCCCCAAAGCTACACACCCATGGCTCTGAAGTGCCAATCCCATTCTGGGAGACCTGTACTGGTGCCACCATAGGTAGAGAAGAGCTCTTGGGTGAATGATTTTCAATGAGAAGGGGGCATCTATTGTACAAAGCGACCTGTGGCAGATGTGGTAGCCACGATCACTTCTCCGTTTCAATGCATGCAGCAGTAGAAACCTAGAAACATAGAAAATAGGTGCAGGAGTAGGCCATTCAATGGCCAGCACCGCCATTCAATATGATCATGGCTGCTTATCCAAAATCAGTACCCTTGTTCCTACTTTCTCCCCATATCCATTGATTCCGTTAGTCCTAAGAGCGATATCTAACTCCCTCTTGAATATATACAATGAATGGTGATTGGTGGCTAGTGCAGCAGAGACCACCAGCCCACCACTGCATCTTGTGTCAACGTGGCAGTTAAGTCTGGATGAAGGAACCCAAGAGAGAGAAGGAAAGTCTCTACCAAATTTCCTTTGTTCAATTCAATTTCACACACTGGAGCTATTTCCATCTTCACCACACTGCTTCCTCATGCCCCCATGAAGATGGACCAGGGACAAATTTACCATGCCCACCATTATGCATCTGGATGCTCAGGGATGAGATTGCACTAGACTAAGTAGTTCATTTTTAGACTGCATCAATTTATATGTGGTGAAAAATTAGATGTGAACATGGGAACATGGGATAAACTTGACCATGTTGTGTTCATGTCCAAATGGTCGCAAGTCATCCCTACATTACTTATGCATCTCTAGTTTCCCTCTCCCCTGACTCTGTCTAAAGAAGGATCTCGACCCGTACAGTCACCTAGACCTTTTCTCCAGAGATGCTGCTGGACACGCTGAGTTACTCCAGCATTTTGTGCCCCACATTACTTTCATTGCCTTGACATTGTTTTTAAAATTATTTAAATCTATTCTTCTGCAGCATCTGTAATATCTGATGCTTTGTCCCGACTTCTGCAGCATTTTATCCCCATCAGCAGGCATATTTACAGGGCAGCACAGTGGCACAACTGGTAGAGCTGCTGCCTTCCAGCGCCGGAGAACTGGGTTTGATCCTGAACCTGGGTGCTGTCCATGTGGAGTTGACACATTCTCTCTATGACCGCGGGGGTGTATGCTCCAATTTTCTCCCACATCCCACATTTGTAGGTTGATTAGCCTCTGTAAATCTTTGTTACATGAGGAAGATGTTATGGGCCTGTCCCACTTGTTGATTTTTTTAGGCAACTGCTGGTGACTGTCATAGTTGTAGCAGGTTGCCGGAAAAACGGCGACAATCTACGTCATCCTGGCACCAAATCTCGACAGCACCTACGTCAGGAGAAGTCAAGCTACGTTCATTGGCGTCAAACCCACTGTCGCCGAAAATATGTCAACATATTGAAAATTTAGCAGCGACCAGAATGACGCTACGACTTTTTGCACGACTAACGAGGCTACTCCCGGTGACCACCGGTGAACATGTGGCGACAAACTAGTCGCCTGTTGTTGCCTAAAACATCGCCTAAGTGGAACAGGCCCATTAGGAAAGGTGGTCGATATAATATCTGCTTCTCTCCCAATGGACACCCCATGATGTCAAAAATCGCATGATAGTGGTCAAAACAATGAGAGCGAAACCGAATGAAACATTGTCTAGTGTAAAGTAGCAGACGTACACACACCTCAGCATTAGCACCGTCACTTTGGGAAATTTGAAAATGCAGCAAGACAAGACACTTCAGTCACCCCCCTGGTCTCCAGTGGGACCTTTGTACCAAAGCCCAGTCAACATTAAGGGTGGTTCGATGATACCAATATGGAGAGCACGTTCTGCTCTGCGAGAAAGGTGTCTTTTACCAAACCTGTTTGAAAAGCTTGCCATCAGTATCAAAGGAAACTGCTCTTTCCAAAGAGTTTCTAATAAACAGTGGCACGATGGCACAGCGGTAGAGCTACTGCGTTACAGCGTCAGAGACCCGGGTTCGACACTGACTACGGGTGCTGTTTGTACGGAGTTTGTACGTTCTTCCTATGACCTGCGTGGGTTTTCTCTGAGATCTTCGGTTTCCTCCCACACTCCAAAGGCATATAGGTAATTGACTTGGCATAAATGTAAATTGTCCCTAGTGTGTGCAGGATTGTCTTGGTGCGCGGGGATTGCTGGTCGGTGCAGACTCGGTGGGCTTCCACACTGTATCTCTAAACTAAACAAAACTAAACTAAACTGGATAGCCAGGTGGGAAAAGTGGCAAAAGTGCTGAAGGTGGAAAAAACCACATGTGTGTCCTTATGCGTGTAACTCCACTAACCACCTGTTCTTCTGTCTGGTGGAAACAGTGCCCACTGGTACTGATGGCTCTATTCTAACACAACCCAAATCTAACACAGCTACAGTAACCAGTTGAAGACTGAGTTAAACAAGAAGTCCATCAAAGGAAATGAGATCAGGGATCAACTACCTTTAAGTTCAGTATTTCTTACTGAACAACCTTCATTGCTTGAGAGCTTGCATTGCCTGAGCTCATGAGGCTGTCAATCCTGTGTCTGGCGACATGGCACCTGATTTATTATAATGATTGAGATATTGGCTGGCGGACACCATCTGAGTCAGTCCTTGATGAGGTTTTCCTGCACATGATAGATGAAATCATACCACAAGAGCACAGGGGTGTATCAATTATCCATCTGTCCAAAGGCAAGGGGCAGTAGTAGTCTCATGAAATTCATAATTTCCCAACTCCAGTCAACATATAGCCAAACAAAAACCTTGTCTGGCAGCCAATGTAGATTTTGCAAAGGCAGAACTATGAGTAATGTGGTCCATACTACCAGACAAATAACAGGAGAACATTCAGAGCATAATTTGAATTTATTCATTTCACTAAGTCCTTCATCACAGTCACACTGTGGTTGTTTTGCGAAATTAATTTAGATAATCCTGAAAGACTAAGATAACACAGGTCATGGAAGGCTGAAATTTCCCACCCCATCCCTGACTCCAAATATTTAGAGGCTCACTTATTTCTAAGTTAGGATATATGGTCAAATCTTTTTCCCTGGGTGGAAATGACAAAGCCTAGAGGGTTTAGGTTCAAGGTGAGAGGAGGAATCTCTAAAGGAGATGTGTGGGTGAGGTGTCAGCCTCAATAACAATCAGCACGGGAGCACCTCAAGGCTGCGTGCTCAGCCCCCTGCTGTACTCACTCTATACCCATGACTGCGTAGCGAACCACAGTGCGAACTCCATCATCAAGTTCGCTGACGACACCACTATTGTGGGGCGTATCACTGATGGGGATGAGTCAGAGTACAGAAGAGAGATCGAGCAACTGTCCATATGGTGCCAGCGCAATAACCTGGCCCTCAACACCAGCAAAACCAAGGAACTGATTGTGGACTTTGGAAGGAGTAGGAGGGGGACCCACAGCCCCATTTATATCAACGGGTCGATGGTTGAAAGGGTCAAGAGCTTCAAATTCCTGGGCGTGCACATCTCTGAAGATCTTTCCTGGTCCGAGAACACTAATGCAATCATCAAAAAAGCACATCAGCGCCTCTACTTCCTGAGAAGATTACGGAGAGTCGGATTGTCAAGGAAGACTCTCTCTAACTTCTACAGGTGCACAGTCGAGAGCATGCTGACCGGTTGCATCGTGGCTTGGTTCGGCAATTTGAGCGCCCTGGAAAGGAAAAGACTACAAAAAGTAGTAAACACTGCCCAGTCCATCATCGGCTCTGACCTTCCTTCCATCGAGGGGATCTATCGCAGTCGCTGCCTCAAAAAGGCTGGCAGTATCATGAAAGACCCACACCATCCTGGCCACACACTCATCTCCCTGCTACCTTCAGGTAGAAGGTACAGGAGCCTGAAGACTGCAACAACCAGGTTCAGGAATAGTTACTTCCCCTCAGCCATCAGGCTATTAAACCTGGCTCGGACAAAACTCTGATTATTACCAACCACTTTCTGTTATTTGCACTATCAGTTTATTTATTCATGTGTGTATATATTTATATCATGGTATATGGACACATTTATCTGTTTTGTAGTAAATGCCTACTATTTTCTGTGTGCTTAAGCAAAGCAAGAATTTCATTGTCCTATACAGGGACACATGACAATAAACTAACTTGAACTTGAACTTGAACTTGGGGCAGGTTTTATGCACAGTGTGGTGGGTGGGTGTATGAAACGTGCTGCCAAGGGTGGATGGATGGGGCAGATGCTGTTTAAGATACTTTTAGATATGGGAGAATGGATGGATATGGATCATTACGGATCATTAAAGATATGGATAGAGTCTGAAGAAGGGTCTCAACCTGAAACATCACCCATTCCTTCTCTCCAGAGATGTTGCCTGTCCCACTGAGTTACTCCAGAATTTTTGTGTCTATCTTCGGTTTAAACCAGCATCTGCAGTTCCTTCCTTTGTGATATGGATCACATGCAGGCAAAGATTAGTTAACGTCATCATGTTCGGCACTGACGTATTGTACCGAAGAACCTGTTTCTCTTCTATACTGTTCTATGTTCAGCAACTTGGATAAAGAAAACACACTGGCTTCAGGATAGATGGCAGGCGGGAAAACCAAGACTTTGACCAACATGATCGGGAACTTCCATAATTGTGCCCAGATCCTCAAACAGCCCACATCAACATGAGCTACTTCTTGAATGCTGATAGGAATATTTGAACAAAATAATATTAATGGGGCTCACTATCAATCTGATGAAGTTGAAAAGGAAGCAGTCTAACCCCACAGATAGGTTACTCATCGGCAATCATAACTCAACTTGGGGATGGTTTTGACAATGGTTCACTGATGGACGTTGAGATGTCACAATCTTGGGCCCACTGATCTCTCCACAGAATGTTCAGTTGTTTCCATATTTCCAGAATTGATTTTCATTTTCTTTCCATGTTCTCTCTCTTTACATTTGAGAGCAAGATAGTGGTCTTGGTGGCATTGAGATTAGTTGGCTGCCAGATCTTTCCAACTATTAAAGTGTTTTCTTGAGATTTGCTCAGTGTAACTTTAATGTAAACGGAATCTCTGGCCAAAGGAGTTAGGAATATAAACCTGGCATCGAGCGTAAGACCATAAGACAAAGTAGCTGAATTAGGCCATTCGGCCCATCGATCTGCTCCGTCATTTGATCATGGATCAAATGTTTCTCTCTCAACTCCATTCTCCGACCTTTTCCCCGTAATCTTTGACACCCTAACCAAGAACCCATCAATCTCCATTTCAATAATAACCAATGACTTAGCCTCCATTGCCATACGTGGAAATTAATTTCACAGATTCACCACCCTCTGGCTAAAGAAATTCCTCCTCATCTCCATTCTAAAAGGTAGGTCCTATTATTCTGAGGCTGTGCCCTCTGGTCCTAGACTCTTCCACTATCGGAAAAATTCTCTCCACTTCCATTCTATCTAAGCCATTTTAGGCCACCCAAAATTAGTGACAGAAGGTACATAGTGTCGGCAGCAGGGAGGTTCCCCACCTGACACTGCAGTGACAATGATGAAAATGCTTTTTGTACATTGACACATGTGTTAAGACTCCACAAGAGGCAGTGAAGTGAAATAGACATTAAAATGGCATTAGTTACAACATCTTTACTGTGTGCGTGTGATAGATAAACCCCTTATCGACACCATGTGGACATCACATTAAAAAATAAAATCAATTTAATCTAGATTGCCACAGAAAGATGGTCAAAATTCAAGGTGGTAAGAACAGTAAATGTTGCGTGGACAACTGTAATAAGTGTAAATGTGGATTACTCGCTTAGTCTAAATCCCTCATATTAATTTGCCAATGTCTAATTAGCAGATCACCCAAAATGCAATCTGCAATGAGATGAAGCTCCTGTTGTGATCAGCTTGAAAGACCTAAGTATTGCCCAAGGATCAATACAGAAAGATCTGGTTTCTCAGATGACACATTGGGGCATAATGCTTCCAACAAAATAAAACGGAAAATGGTCATTCACAAAGGCAAAACAAAAAGCAAACTAATACACATCTGGTCGAAGAGGCCAAATAGAAGTGTCCCGACCTGAAACGTCACCTATCCACGTTCTCCATTGTAGCTGCCAGAACCACTGAGATACTCTAGCACTTTGTGTCCTTTTAGGATCAGCCAGCCCTTGGGACAAGTTGACACTTCGACAAGAGAAACTTAAACCACCAAATGGAAACTGTGCATGTGTATGGAGCATATTATGCCAGAAGTCATATTGGCCAGTAGTAAATGTCCAATGGAAGTATGCCATGCGTGTTAATCTCCAGATAATATTTTACACCACTGCTACCATTTTGGTGCTCAATGTTCCATTATTACTTTCTACCACTGATCCACTGATCTGCTATATTGCAGCAGCAACAAACTCCGAGATCATTACTTGGAGACCATAGCTGAGCTGATTTATTTATTCTGCTAGTTGGCACAACACTGCTTTTTTTTCTACTTGTTTCACATTGCAAAGGAAACAGGCGCAATGAGACATTTTGCTGACCAAGGCTTTTCTGCAAATCAGTTGCTGTCAAGCATGGTTGATTGGGCAGGTATCCTGCTTGGCCTAAAGTATTAGTGGAAGCATGACCAGAGGCTGTACAAATGCTGGAGGACGCCAAGAGGCCCACAGGTCTTAACCAGGATGTTAATTGTATGCTGACACCAGGAATATAATGAGAAACAGTGCACAAGGTATCTATGCTTCACTGAGAATGTCCTCACTGAAACCAGCCAGTTGTGGCAACACGTCACATGGCTGGGCAAGGGACACATTGCCAGTAGATGTATCGATAGCCAATGCTAATAGATGTGTAGGTAGGGTGGCACAGTGGCGCGGCTGTAGTTATTGCCTCAGCGCCAGAGCCCATGTTCGATCCTGACTACGGGTGGTGTCTGTACGGAGTTTGTATGTTCTCCCTGTGAGTCTTCTCCGGGTGTTCCGGTTTCTCCGGGAGTCTTCTCCGGGTGCTCCGGTTTCCTCCCACACTCCAAAGATGTACAGGTTTGTAGGTTAATTGGCTTCAGTTAAATAAATTGTAAATTGGGGAGACGGCAGGCATGAGTTATTGATAGGGGACGATCAGCCATGAACACAATGAATGGCAGTGCTGGCTTGAAGGGCCGAATGGCCTCCTCCTGCACCTATTTTCTATGTTTCTATGTTTCTATGTCCCTAGTGTGTGTAAGATAGTGTTAGTGTATGGGATGGTTGCTGGTTGGCGTGAACTCAATGGGCCGAAGGGCCTGTTTCCGCTTTGTATCTCTAAAATCTAATGTCTGAACCATTGTCCATAGATGTATGCATAATCTTTGCCAATAGATGTTTAGATAACCACTGCTTATAGATGTAAAGATAACAATTGCTCATAGATCTATAGATAAACATTGATAATAGATGTATAGATAATCATTGCTAATAGTTGTAAAGGTGATCATGGCAACCATGACATTGAACAGTATTGTGCCTGTCTCCCTCCAAATTGGAGGTGGGTACATTTGGAGCATCTCAAAAGTTTATTGTTGATTTTTGCACGGGAAAGTGATCATAGCTTCATATTCATTTCATTCTCTTTCCAGAGACTTGCCGGCAGAGTATCCTGCTGTGAATGGAGGTCCCACCATGTTAAAGATACAACTGGCTGCATACACATTGCTTTGTGGCTGCAACATGCCAGTGAAAATGAGAATGATACCAAACCCTGGATACACTAATTGGTGTGTGGAGAGGCAGCAAATCATGCCGGTCATTGTGTACCATCGAGCTGTACTCATGGTGCCTTCCACTAAAGGGTGGTTTAAAGGCCACATGGATTATCCCCATGTGCAAGGTGCAACATGCATACAACATAAAAGGGTACAAATAATAATAATAATAATAATACATTTTATTTATGGGCGCCTTTCAAGAGTCTCAAGGACACCTTACAAAAATTTAGCAAGGTAGAGGAAAAACATGTAAGGGGAATGAAATAAATAGTAGAGACATGACTAGTACACAAAGTAAAGACAGAATTCAATACAAAACACAATATGAGGCAATTAATGCACAGATGAAAAGGGAGGGGGACGTGGGGCTAAGGATAGGCAGAGGTAAAGAGATGGGTCTTGAGGCGGGACTGGAAGATGGTGAGGGACACGGAATTGCGGATCAGTTGGGGGAGGGAGTTCCAGAGCCTGGGAGCTGCCCTGGAGAAGGCTCTGTCCCCAAAACTGCGGAGGTTGGACTTGTGGATGGAGAGGAGACCGGCTGATGTGGATCTGAGGGACCGTGAGGGTTGGTAGGGGGAGAGGAGGTCAGTGAGATATGGGGGGGGGCCAGATGGTGGAGGGCTTTGTAGGTGAGGATCAGGATTTTGTAGTTGATCCGGTGGGAGATGGGAAGCCAGTGAAGTTGTTTGAGGACTGGAGTGATGTGATGCCAGGATTTGGTGTGGGTAATGAGTCGGGCGGCTGCGTTCTGGACCAGTTGGAGTCGGTTGATGTAGGTGGAGCTGATGCCAAGGAGAAGTGAGTTGCAGTAGTCCAGTCGGGAGGAGATGAAGGCATGGATGAGTCTTTCAGCAGCGGTAGTTGTGAGAGAGGGTCTGAGTTTGGCGATGTTGCGGAGATGAAAGAAGGAGGTTTTAATGACATGGCGGATGTGAGGCTCAAGGGAGAGGGTGGAATCAAAGATCACGCCAAGGTTGCGGGCCTGGGGAGATGGGGAGACAGTGGTGCCATCGATGGTGAGAGTGGGGTTATTGATTTTGCTGAGTGTGGCTTTGGAGCCTATGAGGAGGAATTCTGTCTTATCGCTGTTGAGTTTGAGGAAGTTATGTTACATCCAGGTTTTTATAGCTGACAAACAGGAGTTGATATGGGAGGGGGGGGGGTTGTGGGGGGATTTGGTGCCGAGGTAGATCTGGGTGTCATCAGCTTAACAGTGGAAGTCCAGGTTGTAGCAGAGGTGTGGTTGTGGAGAGAGATGAAGTGGGAAAGGTAGGAACGGAGCCAGCTGAGTGCAGAGCCTTCAATGTCGAGGTCTTTGAGTCTGGTGAGCAGGATGTTATGGTTCACTGTATCGAAGGCTGCGCTCAGGTCGAGGAGAATGAGGATGTTGAGGGAACCAGTGTCAGCAGAGGTGAGGAGGTCGTTGAGGACTTTGAGGAGAGCAGTTTCTGAGCTATGGAAAGCCAGATTGGAGGGGTTCAAGTAGGTTATACGCAAGGAGGTGGGAATGAAGTTGCGACGCAACGATACGCTCCAGGGTTTTTGAAAGAAAGTGGTGCAGTAACTCAGCTGGTCAGGCAGCTTCTCTGGAGGACATGGATAGGTGACTTTTCAGGCGAGGACCAGTCTAAAGAAGGGACATGACCTGAAACATCATCTGTCCACGTTCTCCAGAGATAATGCCTGACCTGCTGAGTTGCTCAAGCACCTTGTGTCCTTTTGTGTACAGCAGCATCTGCAGTCCCTTGTTTAGGCAGACAACATAAGCCAGGTTGTGAAAGCAAGTGGGATAATGCACGGTGGCAAGGGGGCAGCCGTCTGGACAGATTTGGATGAGCTCTGCACCACATGGTAGATCAGATGTCAACATAATAATCGGTGGCGTGTGTCGCATTGCAAACCACTCCACCGTAAATGGTCAATCTTGCTCTGAGGCAAGCAGCTGAGAGGAAGATGAAGGAAGGGAGAAGGAACCTTGAGCAGTCCCTTCCTGCCTAGACTGTTAATGAACAACTCATCTGTGTAGCACCAGTAACCACAACTCGAATTATCCAGTCATGTGAGATTCCCCTCTCACTGACCACAATGCAAATGTAAAAGCCACTCCAAATTAAGTTTGAACTATGATTTATAAATGGAATCATGCCATATTCATTTATAAGATAACTAGTCACTTATCCATTTCTCTAGCTCTTAACCAATATGTGTATTTTGCCTGGTCTGGTGTACCATGCAATGTTTGCATCAAGACCGATGACTTTTGCTGGTTGAGTGTTAGCAGAAGTGATGGTTGCATCATCTTGGCTACAGTCAGGGGTAACTATCCAACAGGCAACAACAAGGACCCAGTGGAGTGGTGGGGATGGAGGGTCAAGCCATAGAAAGCATTTTTATCAGGATGCATCACAGCTTGGTTTGGGAACAGCTCCATCCAGGGCCGTAAGAAATTGCAGCAAATTGTGGACGCAGCCCAGGGCCATCACATAAACCAGCCTCCCTTCTATTGATTCCATTTATATCTCATGCTGCCACAGCAAGGCCAGCAGCATAATCAAGGACGAGTCACACCCTGGCCACTCCCTCTTCTCCCCTCCTCCATCAGGCAAAAGGTATAGAAGTATGAAAACGCACACCACCAGATGCAGGGGCAGTTTCTTCCCAGCTGTTATCAGGCAACTGAATCATCCTACCACAGCCAGAGAGGAGTGTTGAACTACTGTCTACCTCTTTGATGTCCCTCGGACTATTCTTGACCGGACCTTGCACTAAACGTTATTCCCTTATCATGTATCTATACACTGTAAATGGGTTGATTGTTATCATGTATTGTCTTTCTGCTGACTGTTTACCATGCAACAAAAAGCTTTCCCCTGTACCTCGGTACACATGACAATAAACTGAACTCTTGTTCCACACAGCTACTGCCACTCCCCAAGGATTGCAGCTCAGTAATCCCAGTAATCTGTTGGACAACGGATTATTGGATTGTTGTCACTCCCATAGAGCACTGTAACCCTGTAACAGGTGTGAGTCTGTACACTGTGAGGATAAAGAATCCTTCCTACTGCAGGATAGCTTCGACCTGCATCAACTGGGAGCAGACATCATGTAAACCATCTCTCTGGCTGCTACTTTCCCTGGACATGATGTTAGAAGCGGAAGTCCAGAAGTATTTTTTGCCATAAACCTATGACATCAGCAGGTAACTCTCTAAATGCAGTTGTACAGTTTTCTGTTAAAGTATATTTAGCATGTTAAAGGAAAACAATCCCAGCAAGACTATTTCAGATTGGCACTGACGAGCATTCAATTGCGGAATTCACATTGACAAATCACAAATCTGTGGCTAATCTTAATGTAGTGGGCATGTTCTTTGGTTTCTGTGAAGATAGCCGTTGTTGAAGTGAACAAAAACACATACCATCATTTGTTGTTGTGGGCTATCTTTCTTTCATCCTTTATAGCTAGAATGCTAGAATGATTTGAATTCCAAAGGCTATTTGTTTATCAGACGCATTGAAGCGAAGAACGTTAGCCTATTCATTGTTATCCTGATGCTTTCCTACGTCAGGCCCCATTGCATCAGTCAGCGCAGCATAATATTGATCTGCCTCTAGCTTTAAACTTATTAAATCATTTTAAAATGATATTTGTTATTGTGCAAGGTGAAACTACTTGAACAAATGCTGCTGCCACTCCTTCGAGAGCAAAGGCTGGGGAACAAAAATATTTTAAAAGCTTTAAAACAAGGTAACCACAGCACGACTGCTTTTGCTGCTGGCTGCTGCATGGTTTGAAAAACAACACCTGCAGATCAAGTCAAATCCAGATGCTGACTATCGTTGGGGCCACAAGTGAAAGTGAGACAACCGGAATTGGTGCATGGAGCTTGACCACATCAACTTTTTATAGAAATATATCAGGATCGTCTGTAGCATCCGATGTGCACAGTAATGTAAGTTAAGAGTCCTAATGTCTATTGTCTATTGAGTTACAGCTCAAAAGTACTTCTTTGATTTTTATATGTGGTGAAACGACAGTAGGTACAGTCACGGGTCGATGCAATAGGAAGTGTTTCAAATGTGATGCTTTTGGTTACTTGGTGTGCAGAGAAACCTCTGCCAGGTTGCAATAAAACAGTAATAAATAGCTTAATATATGCTCTAGTAAACTCCATTCAGAAATTGACAGTTTATCTCCTCTCTTTTTAAACTCCCTGGAGATGGATCAGAATAGCTGATGATGATACGGTTCATATGGTTTTACTACTGTCATTCAATGAAGATTTATGGATTTTGCCAACTCTGAGGTGCAGATGGAGCAGCTGGTCAGGTGTTTCCATTATAATGTTGGTGATCTTGCAACTCATGAGCCACGCAGTAAATGACTATAGTGTCGGGAGGAACTGCAGATGCTGGTTTACACCGAAGATAGACACAAAATGCTGGAGTAACTCAGCGGGACAGGCAGCATCTCTGGATAGAAGGAATGGGTGACGTTTCGGGTCGAGACCCTTCTTCAGTCTTACAGTTCCCACATTGGCCTCACCAGCTGAATCAGCACCTACAAGACTCGAGTGGAAACAAGATGTACTTGATCCTTAAAGGCTGCCCAAGGACAAGGAAGAGGAGGGTTCAAGTGGAGCCCCTTTGCTGAGTTCACTTATTGTCACTGGATCCAGAAGACAGAGTTACACAATCACTCTCTACTAAATATTCTGGGAGTAACTACCACAAAAAATAACTAACCATCACTCCATTATTGCTTTAAAATGACATCCATAATACCCAATGCCCAAGAAGAGCAAGGTGGCATGCCTCAATGATTACCAATGTCCAAGGTAATGATGTGCTTTGAGAGGTTGGTTATGATGCATATCAACACCTGCCCACCGCAGTTGGCCTTCCACCACTATACAGCATCTACAGGCCAACATCTCACTAGCTCTTCACCTGGCACTGGACCATTTGGGCAATAGAAACCATATGCCAGGCTGTGGTTCATCGACTACAGCTCAGCTTTCAACACCATCATCCCCTCTACACAACATAAAGTTCAGAGATCTACAGTATGCAATTGGATCCTCGATTTCCTCATCAGCAGACCACAATCAGTATGAATTGGCAGCAATTGGCATCTTGATAGCCATCAGCACAGGAGCACCTCAAGGCTGTGTGGCCAGTCCCCTGATGTACTCTCTCTATACCCATGACTGTGTAGCTAGACTAGTTCCAAAGCCATCTTTACATTTGCCCGCAATACCACCATCACTGGACAAGTACGGCTAATGTTGTGTCAGAGTACAGCATAGAGAGATTGAATGGTGTCAGAGCAATAAACTTACGTTAGTAAGACTAAGGATTTGATTGTTGACTTCAGAAGGGAAAGCCGAGGATTAAGGAACCTGTCTTCATTGACAGGATAGCGATGGAGGGAGCCAACAGTGTCATGTTCCTGGGTGTACATACCTCTGAAGATCTGACCTGGGGCCAGCACATTGAAGCAATCACAAGGAAAGCTCATGAACACCTCTCCTTCCTTGGAAGATTGAGGAGGTTTGGTATGATGCCGAATACTCTAATGAACATCCACAGAGAGCATATTAACTGGTTGCATCGCAGCTTGGTTCCGTAACTCGAATTCTCGGGAATGAAGGAGGCTGCAGAAAGTGGTAGACATTGCCTGGTTCATCACAGGTACTGACCTTCCCACCATCGAGTGGTTCTACAGGAGGCACTGTCTCAAAAGGCCAGCTAATATCATCAAGGACCCACATCACCTTGGCCACTTACTCAGCTCCATAGGGAAGAAGGAACAGGAGCCTGAAAACTGTGAACCGCATCATCCCAGCATCCATCAGGCATTTGAACACTGCACACAATGCTAATCACAACCCTACCACAGCAGCAATGATCTACTATGAACATGTTTTGATTGCAATACAGGCTTCTGTTTTGCAATAATATGATCTGGTTATGTAGTATTACTGATTATTAGTTAATGGTGTTATTAATTGTTGTACATTTCTTTATGTAGTGTTGTGTTAACGGGACTGTAATCCTGCAGCAAGCAAGAATTTAATTGTTCCATTGTCCGTACAGTACATATGATAATTAAACACACTTGACCATTTTCTTGACCTCTGCACTTCAATAGCTGGTTTAGTTACCTTTATCACTTGTCAGTCATTGGATAGATAATGCAAATAAAGTGTGAAATGTCTGTAACTAAAAATTGGTTGTGTCCCAACTGTGCTAAACAACACAATACTGATTACTCCTGACAGTTATACTCAGACTTATCAATGTAATGCATCATTTTATTTCTGTGGAATTGAAATGTAATGGCATTTCATTCTCATCGCAGCGGAGATGAAGAAATACATATCTGCAGGAAATATTTTGATCACCGCTTGTCTTTTAGATGGGGTGAACTATCATGTTGATGATCTTATCACAACCTTCACGGCCATGGAGATAATGATAAAGGGAGAAAAGAGTGACATTATATACAAATCTTTGATAGGACCCTAGATACAAGAATGCTGCTTTACAAAAAAGATAGAGTGCTGGAGTACAATGCAATACAATACAATACAATACAATACCGTTTATTGTCATTTGAACCTCACATGAAGTTCAAACGAAATTTGGTTTCTGCAGCCATACAAGAAAAGAACCAAGACACACAACCAACACAATCCACACAAACATCCATCACAGTGAATCTCCTCCTCACTGTGATGGAAGGCAAAGTCTTGTCTCTCCCCTGCTCTCCATTCTACTCCCGATGTCAAAAGTCAAAGCCCCCGCGGGCGCTAGCAAGCCCCGAGGCCATTTAAAGCCGCACCGGGCGATGTAAGGCCCTGCTCCGGGCGATGTAAGGCCCTGCTCCGGGTCTTGATGTTGGAGCCCCCGGCGGGCGCTAGCAAGCCCCGTGGCCATTTAAAGCCGCGCCGGGCGATGTAAGGAACCTGCTCCGGGTCTTGATGTTGGAGCCCCCGGCGGGAGCTAGCAAGTCCCGCGGCTGTTTAAGCCGCACCGGGCGATGTAAGGCCCTGCTCCAGGTCACTTTCAACCCCACAATTCGAGCGGGTCAGGCAGCATCTTTGATGAACATGGATATGTGACATTTCGGATTGAGGAAAGAACCCGACCGGAAGCATCATGTATTCATGTTCTCCAGGGATGTTGCCTGACCCACTAAGTCACTCCAGCATTTTGTGACTAAGAAGACAAACAGACATTATGGCTCTTTATGATGTTATTAATTATTGTACATTTCTTTGTGCAGTAATGTGTTAATTGCTTTACTCACCATTACTTATGTAAGTACTGCATGTAATAAGTGTGCACTCATTACAGTCAGAATTTGATATTATTTTGAAAACTCTAGAAATGCGTTAACATTATTCTGAATACCAAGTGGGCCACATCACTGCTAGACCTCGTGATTGAAAATATCACACATTAACCAATTTGCCCCGAAGCCGAATTGATAGCAGATTGTTGGGACTGAGATATGCAGCGGTTTCTGTCACTAAAGGCATTAAGCCATTACTGGGCAAGTAATTAGAATCTAACCTTGATCTCCGTCTGGGTAAATGTTTGGTATTTTCTGCTCAAATGAGACAAAAAGCAGGAAAACAGATAAACAAAGCAATCCACGTATAGAGATTCAAACTTTGCTTTTATTTACACGTGAAGCTGATCAAGGTTCAATATTCTGAAGGAGAAACTTAATGCTTTAAATTTGCCTCATTGCTTTGAAACATTTTTGAAGTGATTTAAAGCAAAAGACCTTGAATTCCAAATAATGTAGAATCTTTGCTAATTGAGACCCCATCCCATTACTAAGCACTGCTTCCTTATGGCCGTACTAAAGTACAGTTTGACAGAGGATTTTGTACCTGCAGTAAAGTGGGTGTTCTACTTGTGTGAGCCCAGAAAGGGAAAGCTGGATGGCCATCCAACAGCTGATGACATTACAAGCAAACACCTTCCTACTCTCCATTCACTGGCATATTCCAGATGTGATTCTTTAATAAAGACTTCCTACAATGTTTAAACAGGTCAACCAGAATTATCAGGTGAGTTCTTGTGCAAGGGTGGCACAGTGGCGCAGCGGTAGAGTTGCTGCCTTACAGCGCCAGAGACTGGGGTGGGAGATTGCAACCTTCACGTGGTCCACCCTGATTCGACTAATGCAGTCAACCCGACATGCACAAACAAAAGATCAAATAGAACATGTTGACCTACAACTTTAGGCTGTGCACACCATACGCAAGAAGAAGACGAAGTGCCAGAGACCAGGGTTCGATCCTGACTACGGATGCTGTCTGTATGTTCTCCCTGTTTGAATATTCTCCTCTGGTTTCCCCACACACTCCAAAGACGTACAGGTTTGTAGGTGAATTGGCTTGGGTAAAATTGTAAGTTGTCCCTAGTGTGTAGGATAGTGCTAGTGTACGGGGTGATCGCTGGTCAGCATGGACTCGGTGGGCCAAAGGGCTTGTTTCTGCATTGTATCGCTAAAGCTAAAGTCCAAAGGGTGGGCCAAACAGCTGACGTATGGATTCCCATGCCTTGTACTGACATGTCATTGGCATGTGCATCTTCATTCCATACCAGATTGAAGGAATCTTTCCTTTGTGATGCTTGGGAATAATGTTGTTCATAGATCTCCATTTTGACAATGGTTCAGAATCTCTCCATTTGATTCAGCATATTTTACTAAGCTGGGAAGCATAACAACTTGCGCTGTGGTCACTACTTGTGAGCAAGGGAGACACTGACATGTGGAAGGATTCGGGAACTGGAGAAATTGCAACATTCTCAGCTGTTGATTGAACTGTTCTGGCAGAGGTGGGAGTTTTGTCAAGCTCTCCAGCTAACTTAAGATCTAATGAGGCATTTACAACTTATGTTACACTTGCTTGCCTTCAAATGAGCTACGGATGACTTGATGGAACAGTTCACCTCAACAGAGTACAACGTTAGAGTTCATCTAAAAGTACTAACTAATTCATTTCAAAAATCTGGGTGCATGAAGAAAGTGAAATGGACCTTCAGTGAAATGGAGTCTGAAGAAGGGTTTCGGCCGGAAACGTTGCCTATTTCCTTCGCTCCATAGATGCTGCTGCACCCGCTGAGTTTCTCCAGCACTTTTGTCTACCTAGTTTAGGTTAGTGTAAAGATATGGCAGGCAAACAGACCCACAGAGTCCACTCCCATCAGCGATCACCCTTATACTAGTCCTACTTGATCCCACTTTCACATCCTATCAGTCGGGACAATTTACAGAGGCCAATTAACCTACAAAGCTTTGGGATGTGGGAGGAAACCAGAGCACCCAGAAAAACACACACAGGGTCGCAGGGCGAATGTACAAACTCCGTACAGACTCGAACCCTGGCTCTGGCGCTGTGAGGCAGTAACTCTACCGCTGCTCCACTGTGCTACCACAGTTGGGTATTAGGTATTACTGGATATTAGGTAATTGGTAGCCCATTTGATACTGGCTCTGTGATCAACAGGTGTAGAAATCAGGTGTAGATCAAACCGTCTCATTCACTACTACTAGTTTTGCTGCAATTCACCCCTAGAGAGTAACAAGAGTAGGACCTCTATGCCAAAAATCAGCTCATTCAGAGGAGGCAATCTTTTATCACCCATTTCTTTGCGACTCCATTGCAATGAGCAGATATGAAGATCTCTGCATTGATGGGGTTGGACCTCGGGCATATGAATTAATAATTTAGTGCTGGTCGAGGAAAATCTGTCCATAAGCACTGTCCAGGACTTATCAGAAGATAGCCATCACTTCTCCGAGTTCAACACCTGGTCAGGTCAACAGAGCCACACAAACGCCAAGGAATGATAGAAATGTTAATGGAGCAAAAAAGCAAACAAAAGGCAGCAAGTGTCACTGGGAACTCATGATGAGTTTTTAAATGATGCTTGATTGATTGTTGGCATGACAGTGATTAATGATTGTTCACGAATCTCTGCCTAAGTGGATAATATAACTAACTGTCCTCATATGACAGAGCTCATTTATATTCACAAGTTGTATTACACAAATGCATCATCTTTGCACACACACACACAGACACGCACACAGACACACACACACACAGATACTCAAACATGAATGCATAGAGATATACTCTCATGGTATATAAAAGAATCAGAGACATTAGATGAAGGTTATACATAAGTGGCTGGAGGTGTATCTTGTCTCCATGAATCCATGCGAGCCATACCTGGCTGACTGCAGTTACATAGATGAAGTGAGTTTCATGCTACAGATGGCAAGTCTTAACAAGTACTTGAATGAGCAGGGCATGGAATAAAGCCATCTCACATTCTGTTAGAAGACTCTTGTGCTTAACTTGTGGGTGATATCCACCAATAGGTATCAGCCTGTCAACACTCACTGCCAAACCCAACCAAAGACAATGGCCAATTGGAGAGTCAATGTCAACGGTGATGGCATTGCATCCTATCAATGACGATTACCGTCAAAAGAGGAATGAAATTTGGGAGATTGAGAAAGAGTGCATACAAATTGATACATATAGTATAAACAGATATAGTATTCGATACTCGAATACATCAATGTTTACTTGGAATCCTGATTATATCTAATGAGCACCATAACAGTTGGGAAATAATTCACATATTTATTGTTCCTTTGTGAGTACACCCGTTTGCTCTGAATAAATAGAAAAAGTAAAATTGATGCAACCCAAACTAAGCACAGTTCATCCATTTTATTAATGTATGGATGGACTGAAAAGTAACTTTGAATCCCAAGTTATGAACATTCTGCTCCAATGCACACAATGTCCAATTGGCAAGAGATTGGTTTGTATTCATTGGCCTTTAGGATACAGCAAAGGATTATATTTGTACTGTGTCGCTTGCAAGCACATGATGCCTTTAGCTGTTGCACCATTTAAATAATTTGGAAGTGTCATTCCTCTTACAAGGTAGGAAGAGACATTGGGAATTCCTATTGGCTATGGTTAGCTTAGTGTGGTTAAAGTTTCTATTTTAGAGACTGAAGTTCCCAGTGGAGTAGTTCCTGAGGATTGGCGGGTAGCAAACGTAACCCCACTTTTTAAGAAGGGAGGGAGAGAGAAAACGGGGAATTACAGACCAGTTAGTCTAACATCGGTAGTGGGGAAACTGCTAGAGTCAGTTATTAAAGATGGGATAGCAGCACATTTGGAAAGTGGTGAAATCATTGGACAAAGTCAGCATGGATTTACAAAAGGTAAATCATGTCTGACGAATCTTATAGAATTTTTCGAGGATGTAACTAGTAGCGTGGATAGGGGAGAACCAGTGGATGTGGTGTATCTGGACTTCCAGAAGGCTTTCGACAAGGTCCCACATAAGAGATTAGTTTACAAACTTAAAGCACACGGCATTGGGGGTTCAGTATTGATGTGGATAGAGAACTGGCTGGCAAACAGGAAGCAAAGAGTAGGAGTAAACGGGTCCTTTTCACAATGGCAGGCAGTGACTAGTGGGGTACCGCAAGGCTCAGTGCTGGGACCCCAGCTATTTACAATATATATTAATGATCTGGATGAGGGAATTGAAGGCAATATCTCCAAGTTTGCGGATGACACTAAGCTGGGGGGCAGTGTTAGCTGTGAGGAGGATGCTAGGAGACTGCAAGGTGACTTGGATAGGCTGGGTGAGTGGGCAAATGTTTGGCAGATGCAGTATAATGTGGATAAATGTGAGGTTATCCATTTTGGTGGCAAAAACAGGAAAGCAGACTATTATCTAAATGGTGGCCGACTAGGAAAAGGGGAGATGCAGCGAGACCTGGGTGTCATGGTACACCAGTCATTGAAAGTGGGCATGCAGGTGCAGCAGGCAGTGAAGAAAGCGAATGGTATGTTAGCTTTCATAGCAAAAGGATTTGAGTATAGGAGCAGGGAGGTTCTACTGCAGTTGTACAGGGTCTTGGTGAGACCACACCTGGAGTATTGCGTACAGTTTTGGTCTCCAAATCTGAGGAAGGACATTATTGCCATAGAGGGAGTGCAGAGAAGGTTCACCAGACTGATTCCTGGGATGTCAGGACTGTCTTATGAAGAAAGACTGGATAGACTTGGTTTATACTCTCTAGAATTTAGGAGATTGAGAGGGGATCTTATAGAAACTTACAAAATTCTTAAGGGGTTGGACAGGCTAGATGCAGGAAGATTGCTCCCGATGTTGGGGAAGTCCAGGACAAGGGGTCACAGCTTAAGGATAAGGGGGAAATCCTTTAAAACCGAGATGAGAAGAACTTTTTTCACACAGAGAGTGGTGAATCTCTGGAACTCCCTGCCACAGAGGGTAGTCGAGGCCAGTTCATTGGCTATATTTAAGAGGGAGTTAGATGTGGCCCTTGTGGCTAAGGGGATCAGAGGGTATGGAGAGAAGGCAGGTACGGGATACTGAGTTGGATGATCAGCCATGATCATATTGAATGGCGGTGCAGGCTCGAAGGGCCGAATGGCCTACTCCTGCACCTAATTTCTATGTTTCTATGAACCTCCAAGGTGTGTGTTTGGGATTTGCTCTTTGGTGTAATGTTTCAATGTGGTGGAATTTTTCTGTGAGATGGGTCCTGATTATTCAACCCATTATTCAACCTGATGAATGCTACATCCAGTACATAGAAACATAGAAACAGAAACATAGACAATAGGTGCAGGAGTAGGCCATTCGGCCCTTCGAGCCAGCACCACCATTCAATATGATCATGGCTGAGCATCCAAAACAGTACCCCGTTCCTGCTGTCTCCCCATATCCCTTGATTCCGTTAGCCCTAAGAGCTATATCTAACTCTCCACTGCCTTCTGTGAGAGAATTTCACTGATTCACAACTCTCTAGGTGAAAAAGTTTTTCCGCATCTCAGTTCTAAATGGCCTACACCTTATTCTTACAAGTTAGAGTTTAGAGATACTGTGTGGAAACAGGCCCTTCGGCCCACACCAACCAGCGATCATTCCGTACACTAACACTATCTTACACACTAGGGACATTTTTACCGAAGCCAATTAACCTATAAACCTGTACGTCTTTGGAGCGTGGGAGGAAATCAGAGGACCCGGATGAAACACACGCAGGGGAATGTCCTATCACATGAAGATTATTTTTTGATGCCTCCAATTTAAATAGGTGTAACTATCTGCATATTAACCTATTCTACATGAATTACGTTACAGCCATTTAATTTTGCACCCAAAAAAAAACAATCTCTGGGAAAAGAAACGTTTGAGAGCCACAATATCCACAGTCTTGCAAATGATGGTTCAGAAGATGATGCCAATGAGGATAATGCATTCTGCGCAGCCTGAAAGGGTTTTTAACAAGACGTTGAACAAAATCCCACACGCCATTTAAATCAGGAAGGTAAAAGCTCAGGGGATCCGAGTGAAAGTGACAAATTAAATTAAGAATTGTCTAACTGGGAGAACGGAAAGGGTAATGGTCAACAGGAGTTTAGTGACTATTCTGCAGGGCACATTACAAGGGTTTTATACTTATTGTGTAATATATCAATGACGCAGCAATATGTATAAGGCTTCATTAGGACGTTTGGCAGTGAGCAAATTAACATTATGTTTCACAGTGATGGAAACATTAATGAAGCAATCGATGAACTGGATGGATTGGTACAAAAGTGGCAAATTAAATTTATTCTTCAGAATTCTGAGGTAATGTTTAGGGTAGTTGGACAAGTCAGGGAATCACTGCTCATGGGAGGGTAAAAGAAGAGTTGACAACTAAAGGAATAAATGTAAACAGATCCTTGAAGTATAAGGGATAGGCAGATAAGGTGGTTAAAATAGGAATTTGAGTTCTTGTTTTTATTTTCAGTCACAAAGAGGTCATGTTAGAACTATTTAAAACTTGTTAAGCCAAAGCTGGAGCACTGTGTCCAGCTCTGGTTAACATACCAAAAGAAGGGTATGATAATACTGGAGAAGGTGCAGCGAAGATCTGTCCAAGTCAGAGGATTGCAGTTCTATGTAGAGATTGATTATTGTAGGGTAGGGTCTGAAGAAGAGTCTCGACCTGAAACATCACCCATGTGCCTCACTTCGGCATAAACCAGCATCTGCAGTTCCTTCTGTGGGGTTATTTTGTTCGATCTATTTTCTAAGAGTTACATACAAAATATTGAGAGTCCCATACAAGTAAAGAAGAAAGATCGACTTCCCTTGATGTAGATGCTATTACTCATCTGTTTACAACATTTCAATGAGAGATGAGCTCTGGGCCAAATACACAAACATGGTGCCAAAAGTTGTACTTGTTTATGTACTCTGTTGGGTTTTCTGTTTTCTGTGAAATTTCACTCATTTGCAATTGTAAAGCATTAAAAAACACATTCACATGGTGTTGTGCTGGGTAACACAGAACAATGCTATGACATGCATGTGCAGAGCGTTAGAACCGTCCCTCTGTGCATTATCATAAACAAATCACAAGTTTGCAGAAAATCATTGGGCCAGATTTGCCCTTGTTCTGGATAGTAGCTTCAGATACAAAGAGAGGCAGAGGTACTAACTTGACACGGGACATGGAAAAAGGCTCTTCGGCCCAACTTGCCCATGACAACCAAGTTGTCCCATCTCCGCTAGTCCCACCTGCCCGCATTAGGACCATATCCCCCTAATCCTTTCCTGTCCATTTAGCTGTACAAATGTATTTTATTTTGAATGTAGAAACAAGGAACTGCAGATGCTGGTTTATACAAAAGGGTCTGAAGAAGGGTCCCGACCCGAAACATCACCTATCCATGTTCTCCCGAGATTCTGCCTGACCCGCTGAGTTACTCCAGTACTTAATGTCCTTTTATGTAGTAATCCTGGTGGTCAGGTCACCTCAGCATAAGGTACATAGATACATAGATACATAGAAAATAGGTGCAGGAGTAGGCCATTCGGCCCTTCGAGCCTGCACCGCCATTCAATATGATCATGGCTGATCATCCAACTCAGTATCCTGTACCTGCCTTCTCTCCATACCCCCTGATCCCCTTAGCCACAAGGGCCACATCTAACTCCCTCTTAAATATAGCCAATGAACTGGCCTCAACTACCTTCTGTGGCAGAGAGTTCCAGAGATTCACCACTCTCTGTGTGAAAAAGTTTCTTCTCATCTCGGTCCTAAAGGATTTCCCCCTTATCCTTAAGCTGTGACCCCTTGTCCTGGACCTCCCCAACATCGGGAACAATCTTCCTGCATCTAGCCTGTCCAACCCCATAAGAATTTTGTACGTTTCTATAAGATCCCCTCTCAATCTCCTAAATGCTAGCGAGTATAAACCAAGTCTATCCAGTCTTTCTTCATATGAAAGTCCTGACATCCCAGGAATCAGTCTGGTGAACCTTCTCTGCACTCCCTCTATGGCTATAATGTCCTTCCTCAGATTTGGAGACCAAAACTGTACGCAATACTCCAGGTGTGGTCTCACCAAGACCCTGTACAACTGCAGTAGAACCTCCCTGCTCCTATACTCAAATCCTTTTGCTATGAAAGCTAACATACCATTCGCTTTCTTCACTGCCTGCTGCACCTGCATGCCTACTTTCAATGACTGGTGTACCATGACACCCAGGTCTCGCTGCATCTCCCCTTTTCCTAATCGGCCACCATTTAGATAATAATTAGGTACTAACTACCTTATTTGATAGGCTGATGGCCTTGTCCATCTGGGAGGAATCAATTTGCTCATTTGATTTATGTAAATGCAGGAGCAAGATTTTAATGCCTGTTTAAGATGTAGACCTGTAGTTGAGGCCAGTAGCAAGTTTCAACATTGCAATATGATAACAGTTTGTTCATAGGGTATGGGCAAAGATGATAATGCCTGAATTTAGTAACCATCCCTAATCATCCGGAACTCGGAAGGATATTGAGCGTGGAGTCACATATAAGATCATAAGTGATAGTAGAATTTGCTCATTCAACCCATCAAGTTTACACCGCCATTCAATCATGGTTGATCTATCTCTCTCTCCTAACCCCATTCTCCTGCCTTTTCCCCATAACCTCTGACACCCGTACTAATCAAGAATCTATCTATCTCTGCCTTAAATATATCCACTGACTTGGACTCCACAGCAAAGAATTCCACAGATTCACCACCCTCTGACTAAAGAAATTCCTCCTAAGAACATCCGTTAATTCTGAGGCTATGACCTGGACTCTCCCACTAGTGGAAATATCCACTCCACATCCACTCTATCCAAGCCTGCCAGATCCAAGCCTGTCTGGTTATAAACCAGATGAAGTAGGAACAATAGGTTTCCTTCTCCAAATTACATTAAGAAACCAGATGCATTTTTACAAAAACTAATTCAATCCAATTGATGGTTACCATTACCAAGACCAGCTTTTTGTTTTGAAGTCCAGATTTCTTCAATTGCATGAATTTCAATCTTTAATTTTTAATTGGGAGATTCCAATGTGTATCGCTGGATGAGTAGTCCAGAACTGGCTGTTAGTCCAGTAACCAAACTAGTTCACTGTTTTATCCCTCACCATTGGTGGTGCTGTGCATGTGGCTGATGCAACTCTATATTTTCAATGCCCAGGCAATCATATTAACACGGGACTGGGATTGAATTTTTGAAACGTGCTGCGTGTCGACTGAGATGCTACATTGATCAATAAATCTTGCTCCTGGCATCAAAGTGACCAGGTTCTAACAGACCGTAGGAGATTTTGGGAAATTTTGTAAGGTCTATCAGTAGGGTTGTAGTTAAACAGCAGGGGTACAGGTCCTTAGGCCCGAAGTGTCCATGGCGACTAAAATGCCCAATAACTCGGTCCCATTTTTCCATGTTTAATCCATGTCCTTCTAAACATCCCTATCTGTATACCTGCCCAAGTGTATTTTAAATGTTGTTATTGTACCTGACGTAACTACTTCTTATGGTAGCTTGTTCCATATACGTACCGCCTTCTGAGGAAATAAAAGTTGGCATCCTAATAAATCTCTCTCCTCTCACATGTGTTCTCTAGTTCTTGACTCCCCAACCTTGGGAAAAGGGCTAAGTGCATTCACCCTGTCTATGCCCCTCATGATTTTATACATCCCTTTCAGATCTATACTTTATACACCTCTATAAGATTACCGCTCAGTCTACTTGATGCTTATATTAAAGATGCACTGTTGAATACATAGAAATTCCATACACTCAACACAATAACATTAAGTAACACTTTAAGTTTCTCCAAAATCTGCAAGTTTCTATGTTTAAGTATGAATGTTGAGTGAGAGGTACAATAGTATTAAATGGTTGTCCAGAATGTACTTGCTGTGCTGCATCAGGCTTTACAAAGCTGCTGTGTGCTCTTTGTTAGATAACCAAGTGTAAATGGTAGCAAACTGATCAATGTTATAAATTGCCCTATGACATCTGAGCAGCTGGTATAAAAACCATCAGTGAAATGAATTCCACAAGGTTTAAAGGTTAATCACATATTTTCACTTGAATTTATATACATTTTCAAATTGAAATACAATTATCATCATCAAACATCACTGTGAAGGTACCCATGTCGATATCAGTGAAAATTCTCAGAGACACTGTTGAGGCTTTATGACATGCGACATGTTTTGGGGAAAATCCAGAACCAGGGGTCACAGTTTAAGAATAAGTGGTAGGCCATTTAGGATTGAGATGAGGAAAAACCTTTTCGCCCAGAGAGTTTATGAATCTGTGGAATACTAGAATCTGTGGAATACTCTGCCACAGAAGGCAGTGGAAGCCAATTCACTGGATGTTTTCAAGAGTCAGATTTAACTCTTAGGGCTAATGGAATCAAGGGATATGGGGAGAAGGCAGGAACGGGGTACTGACTTTCTATGTTTCTATGCAAATTCACCAGGGTATGACTAACCCTCCCAAATGTTTTTCTCCTATGAGAATTGTGGATGTATATCTAAATACTGGGAAATCACAAACCATTGCCGATTTCTGCCACCATTTCCATTCTGCTTCCAGCAACTCTCTGAAATAAACCCTTGTAACTCTAGACTTCACTATTTTAATTCACTTTGCAGATGGCACTTTCTTGTTCTAACCTCTATGAGATCATCTCAAACTCTGCCAAAAATGTTTTAACTCATATCATGTTCTAGAAACCATTTAACTCTGCATTTGCAGACTCACATTGGCATTTAAAACTCTCATTCCCTTTACTTTCTCTGTGCCTCTTAATTGTATTCACCCAGCTCGACAACTCTGCATTTCACCAGTACTGGCCACTTACTGATCCTAGAATTTAAATGGTTGACCAATGTTGACTGTGACTTCAGTTGCCAAAGATCTAAGTCATGGAGTTACTCCCCTCACACCCTCCATCCTCCTTTGCTGTGCATTGTTCGTGTGGCCCTGAATGCTCGCACCGCTGCCTACAACTCGGGCCTGGCATCAGGAAACATGGACGTCTACAAGGCAGAGTCCTACCGACTGCGAAGGGCGGTGAAGGACGCAAAGAGAAGGTACAGAGACAAGATGGAGTCACAGATGGAGCAGCAGGACACCAGAAGCCTGTGGCAGGGGCTACGGATTGTAACCAACTACCGGAGCACCCCTCCCTCATCCGCAAGTGCCGGCATCTCCCTAGCTGATGACCTGAACTCCTTTTACGCTCGTTTCGAGAGGGGCAACACCACTCCAGGTCTGCCGACTATCGACAATACCGCCAGTGGGCTGGCTACCGAAGCTGAAGGGAGGAATGTGCAACATTCTCGCTGTCCGAGCACGACGTGAGGAGGGCTCTGACACGGGTGAACACGAGAAAAGCTGCAGGTCCCGATGGCATCTCGGGGCGAGTACTCAAGTCCTGTGCTACGCAGCTAGCTCCGGTGCTCACTACAATATTCAACCTCTCCCTGGACAAGTCCGTGGTCCCTGCCTGCTTCAAAAAATCCATCATTGTACCGGTACCAAAAAATGCCTCCCCAGCCTGTCTGAATGACTACCGTCCGGTGGCCCTTACCTCGGTAGTCATGAAATGCTTTGAGAGGCTGGTGAAGAAACACATCTGCGCCTTCCTCCCTCGGAACATGGACCCGTTGCAGTTCGCATACCGTCCGAACAGATCCACGGACGATGCGGTCTCCCAGGTCTTGCACACCGCTCTCTCCCATCTGGACAGCCAGAAGGGGGGCTACGTGAGGATGCTGTTCATAGACTACAGTTCAGCCTTCAACACGATAGTCCCCACCAGACTGGCCGGGAAGCTAATGGAATTAGGGCTCAACACCTCCCTGTGTGCCTGGGTCCTGGACTTTCTCACCGCCAGGCCCCAGGTAGTCAAGATGGGAGGGAATACATCGAAGTCCCTCACCCTGAGCACAGGATCGCCCCAGGGTTGCGTCCTCAGCCCCCTATTGTACTCCCTGTACACACATGACTGTGTGGCTAGGTTCAGCTCCAACTCAATAATTAAGTTTGCTGATGACACTGTGGTGGTGGGCCTGATCTCAGACAACGACGAGAAGGCCTACCGGGAGGAGGTGGCTGATCTAGCACTCTGATGCCAGGATAACAGCCTCCTCTTGAACATCAAAAAAACAAAGGAGCTGATCATGGACTTTAGGAGGGCACATCATCCGAGGACGTACACTCCATTGAGGATAAATGGGGATCCTGTGGATAGGGTGAACTGTTTTAAATATCTGGGAGTCCACATCTCCGAGGATATGACATGGGCATCACACGCCTCAGCACTCGTGAGTAAGGCAAGGCAGCGCCTTTACCACCTCAGGCAATTGAGGAAATTCAGAGTGTCTCCGAGGATCCTCCAGTGCTTCTACGCAGCGGTGGTGGAAAGCATCTTGTCCGGGAACATTACCATCTGGTTTGGGAATTGCTCTGCCAAGGACAAGAAGGCTCTGCAGAGAGTAGTGCGTTCGGCCGAACGCACTATGGGAACTTCACTTGCCCCCCTGCAGGAACTATACATCAGGAGGTGCAACTCCAGAGCCAACAATATCATGAGAGACCCCTTCCACCCCTGCAACGGACTGTTCCAGCTGCTACGGTCAGGCAAACGCCTCCGTTGCCATACGGTGAGAACGGAGAGGTTGAGGAGTTTCTTCCCAGAGGCCATTCGGACTGTAAACGCCTATCTCACCAGGGACTAACTCTACTGAACGTTTTTCCTTCCATTATTTATTATGTAAAGGTATATGTGTGTTATGATTGTGTTTATAGTTTGTTTGGTTGTTTGTCTTTTGCACAAAGTCCGCGAGCATTGCCACTTTCATTTCACTGCACATCTCGTATGTGTATGTGACAAATAAACTTGACTTGACTTGACATTAAAACTCATCTCCTTCACTCAGCTTTTGGTCTTCTGCCTTCATAGTGCAGCCACATCACATCTGATAGCCAATAACCTGGATGAGAGGATCAGGTGGAGTGTGGAACAGTGATGAAAGAATGGAGAAAGTTGAGGGCTTTGAGAACTGTAGGGAATACCATCAATGTCAGCTTTGCTTCAGAGACCAGAAATGGATGAGCACAGTTGGAGGACTGAATTGTGGGAGAAGGTAACAACACTGAAGCATTTCACAGTGTTAAACGAGATATATGAAAGCATAAACTTGCTGTAGAAGGGTTTTGTCAGGTGTTAACAAACCTTCTGTTGGATTACTTTACACCTGACAAAACCCTCAGATTGAAATTGAAATAATTGAAATAATTGAAATAATTTAATTGCCACACAACCAAGGTCGGTGGTATTTGGGTTGCCAGCAGCGGTACAATAATAAAGAACACAACCACAATAAAAAGATCAACAAATTCAAATCATTCTGGTTCTGTCTTATGTTCTCTTGTTAAAACTAACAAGCTTCTATTAGCCAAAAAATAGTGTCAGCATATTTGCAAGAAAAGTAATACAGGAAAACAATAATCTAAACTAATTACAAGAAATTGGATTTTCTTCATAAATTAAAAGCAGCAAAAAGGGTTGTTCAGATGGTTTGCTGGGTAAATGGCTTCCTGTGCAACAAACAATGACAAAAGATTAGTAGTAGACACAGGGACTACAGATGTTGGTTTACCAAAAAAAACATACCAAGTGCTGGAGTAACTTAGCAGGTCAGGCAGCATCTCTGGAGATGAGGTTTTGTGTCGTTTCGGGTCTGAAATAGGGTATCGGCCCAAAACCTCCCCTAACCTGCCTGACCTTCTGAGTTACTCCAGCAGTTTGTCTCCTTGTGGTGTAAAGCAGGATATTTCCAGAGGATTGACCAATCCTAAAAGGACACAGAGTGCTGGAGTAACTCAACGGGTCAGGCAGCATCTGTGGAGAACATGGATAGGTGACGTTTCAGGTCAGGACAGAGGATAAGAATCTGGGCTCTGGCCAGTTGAACTCTGACTGGTGGACGGGTGGGGCAAGCATAGTGAAAGATCTGCAACAGGTCCTAGTGTCCAGGCCATTTTAGGTGCTGGACTAATCCACACTCCTTTACAATGGTCCACACTGGACCAAATTGAACTGTGACTGAGGAGGTCACCATCTGCCGCTTTCCATGCTAGAATTGTCTGCCTCCAGTGACTGTCCAACAGCTACAAAGTGAGTGATCACCTGGGCCAGTTAGCAAGCAATGGCTGACCGGCAACCTACTGCAAATCTGCACATTTAAGCAATAAGGATAAAAACTGCAGGTGGAAAAAAAATTAGGGAAGCTATAATCTTGACAGTTCTGTACATTATCAATAATTAATTATCTTCTGTTGATACATTAACCTATGATGTCTTTGTTTGCCTTGGCTCTTCAGATAAATGCTGGCTCAGTGTCTCAACACCCTGCAACACAAACAGCTTCTGCACCGGAAAACATTAAATGAGTTGGGCTCTGAGAGCGATGAATAGCCTGCAGCATTCGACAGGTCATACACACAGAGAGTGGAACGGCAAACTTGGTTTACAAAGAGACATCTGTTCCATTACTTAAATGCATTGTGGCTAATTACATCCTGGCCCGTCTGTGAAATGACAACCATTTATTCTCCAGTGAACCATAAAATCCTAACATGCTCAATCGAAAGCAAGGAGGGAACACATGACAATTATGTTTGCAGTGCAGTGCAGTGCAGTGCAGGAAAGCCAGAGATGATGAAACCAGAGCCAATTTGCCACAGAACTAAGTGGCAAAAGCAAGCAGGTCTGAGAAAGACATTCATCTGCCATGTTGCCGTAAATGGAGGGGCGGGCGGGCAGGCGGGCGGGGGAAGGTAAAGAGTATGGGATGGTACTTGAGAAATAAAGAGCAGGCTGAAGCCCATATCATTTTATCATCTCACCAGCTATTTCTTTTCCACACTGCTCTTTGTGGAAATAACCTACTATCAGACTGACACTGCTTTAAAGTTTCCTATTATACCTTCATCAATGATTGGTTTCCTGATCCAATATTCTTTGAATGCCTTTATGTATTCAGTTAATTCAGTATAAGCATGGGTGGGTATGGATGATAGTAAGATTTTTAAATGCCTTTATATATTCAGTTAATTCAGTAGAAGCATTGGCGGATATGGGTGACTCTAAGGTCTTTGAATGCCTTTATATATTCAGTTCATTCAGTATTTGCACTGCTTGGTATGGATGAATCACACAGAGATTATTAATAATATAATTGAGCATATGATTACAAATCATTTTGCTGCTCAGTTTAACCTCATGTTAAGCAATGACTAAACTGCTTAATGACGGTCTACCTTGGCAGTGGAAGAAAGAAGAGATAAGAGTGGAAGGGAAGGGAATCTCCTCTTGTGCTGCCCAACCTCTGTAGAGAGACAACAGAAGTGTAAATATAGACCCTGTAGGTCAAAGATAGCACATTATGCCCTTGCAACTGGGTCCATAAAAGTAACTAAAATGTTGTCTCACTTACAGAACATCGTTTTGGTATATGCTAGTTAAACAAAGAAAGGGAATTTACTTAGAAATTCATCAGTGACTTACTTGGGTATGTGTCCAATCGGTAAGTCTTCAACTAGTCTTCATTGTCAGCAGCATAATTAGTAAGAAAGTGTCTGGTGACATTTGTATAATCATGCTATTTGACCCATGGGGCAGCATGATCACGCTGTACTATCAGGCACTTCAGCTTCCATAGATGTTGTGTTGGAAAGACAGTGTCGCGTAACAACATTCTCAGCAATTGTCCTTCTTACAGTTGAAGATTTGTTTTAGAACAAAGAGAAGTATAGGAACAGGTCCTTTGGTTGGTCTACAGTGTCTATGCCGAACATGATGCCCAGCTAAACTAATCTTATCTGCCTGCACCTGATCCATATCCCTCCATTTCCACGTGCCTATCTAAAAGCCCCTTAAATGCAACTCTTGTGTCTGGGTCCACCACCACCCATGAACACACCATCCTCTGTGTGAAAAACTTGCCCTGCACTTTGACATTTTTCCCCCTTTCACCTTGAAGCTATGCTCTCAAGTCTGACATTTATGTGAAGCCTGTACCTCTGGCTAGATAGTTTGTCTGTACTTGCTAATATAGTTTGGGATTTCACTAGGCAGGTCTATCAGTAAAAGAAAGGGCTGCAAAGGTTATAGTGGCAACAACGTGACTTCACATGAAACGGGGTTCTGAAACCTGAGCCTGGTCATTTAAGAAAGAGAATAAAAAAGTCATTGGTGTAGTGAACACCAGTGGAAGATTACCTTTAAGAACCTAAATGATACACGTGGTATGACCTTGACATATTTTTGTACCAGACACTGAAGTTTAGTGAGGAGTTACCACCTTTAATAAAGATCATTCCGTTTATAGCTTTACTTGTTCTTGCAGCACGCTATCAGTGAGGCATTACACAAAGAAACTTGAGAATGCAATCATGTGAATCTCACAACTGAAGAATCTAGCCTTTGCGTGACATTCAAAGAAGCATCAGGGTGACCAGAATGAATCATGTCAAGACACATGTGCATCAGAAATTCATAGCTGATGAGACAAAGCAGAAATACTCCCACTATTAAGGATCCATTATAGTTTAACATGGATACATGGTCAGTTGAACAGGCAGTACAGCTCCAACAAAAACATCCGCACAAGAGGCGCGTTGAGTTGCTGCAGCCTCACAGTGGTGCATCTGGTAGACATGTGGCCTCACGGTGCCAGAGACCCACGTTCGGATGCTACATATTCTCCCTGTGACTGTGTGGGTTTCCCCCGGGTACTCCACTTCCCTTCCACATCCCAAACAGTGTAAGGAGTGGATGAGATTTTGGGAAAAGGTAGACTAGAGTTAAAGGGTGAGCCATGGTCGTCATGGACACTGTGGGCCGAAGGGCCTGTTTCCATGCTGTGTCTCTAAACGAATCTAAACTAAACTAAAACCTAAAGATTCCCTCTAAACATTATTTTTCTTTTCACTGTCTTGTAGAATGTATGTATAATTTACGGTTTTGTGTGTTGTCTGAGACTATTTGCCTATGATGATACTGCAAGCAAACCTTTCACCGTACTAGTGCACATGTCAATACACTCGAGTTTCAGTGAGCAAACTCTTCGATGGACTAATAACTCCCATGGAAAAGGACAATATTCACCAGTTGCGAGATTCACACATAAAGCACAATACTGTAAATACTGCAATGGTGAAAGTGCATGGCCCAACATCACTGCCATTGCAACCCAGGATAACGCAGCCACCCCCCAGATTTGATCTCTAGAAGGTCTTCACAATTTGCAGCTTTTAGAGGTAGTTCTCTCCTCCCAACATTTTGCCTTTAAGGAACATTACAAATGAAATTTAATGCATTTAACCTGTTTCCTCACTGCCATACCTCACACTGACAGTGAAAAGTAAGAAAGCGGCCCATTGGCGCAGCAGTGGTGTTGCTGCCTTATAGCGCCAGATTACGGGTGCTGTCTGTACAGAATTTGCCCTCTGCAATTGGATCCTCGGCTTCCTCATCCGCAGACCACAGTCTGTTCAAATTGGCGGAAACACTTCATCCTCAGTAACAATTAGTACGGGAGCACCTCAAGGCTGCGTGCTCAATCCCCTGCTGTACTCACTCTATACTCATGACTGCGTAGCCAGTCATAGTGCGAACTCCATCATCAAGTTCGCCGACGACACCACTGTTGTTGGACAAATCACAGATGGCGACGAGTCAGAGTATAGAAGTGAGATCGACCGAATGACGAAATGGTGCCAGCACAACAACCTGGCTCTCAACACCAGTAAGACCAAGGAACTGATTGTGGACTTTGGTCGGGGAAGGATGAGGACCCACAATCCTGTTCACATCAATGGGACGATGGTGGAGAGGGTCAAAAACTTCAAATTCCTGGACGTGCATATTTCCGAAGATCTTTCCTGGACCCAGCACACTGATGCAATTATAAAGAAGGCACATCAGCGACTCTACTTCCTGAGAAGATTACGGAGATTTGGCATGTCGAAGAGGATTCTCCTGAAGCTCTACAGGTGCACAGTAGAGAGCATACTGACTGGTTGCATCATGACCTGGTTCGGCAACTTGAACGTCCAGGAGCGAAAAAGACTGCAAAAAGTTGTGACCACTGCCCAATCCATCACCGGCTTTGACCTCCCCACTGTCGAAGGGATCTACCGTGGTCTCTGCCTCAAAAAGGCAGCCAGCATCATCAAGGACCCACATCATCCTGGCCACACACTCATCTCACCATTGCCATCGGGAAGATGGTACAGGAGCCTGAAAACTGTAACGTCCTGGTTCAGGAACAGATTCTTCCCCACAGCCATCAGGCTATTAAACACAACAACAAATAAGCTCTGAACTGTGAACTGCAAAAGACTATATTATTATTGCACTATATTTGTTATTTATGGAACTTTTTCCTCTTCCCCCATTATGTACGATGTTTACATAGCCACATATTCTGTTGTGCTGCAGCAAGTAAGAATTTCATTGTCCCATCCAGGACATATGACAATAAAACAGCCTTGACTCGACTCTTGAATTTGTACATTCTCACTGTGACCGCGTGGGTTTTCTCAGGGTGCTCCGGTTTCCTCCCACACTCCAAATACGTACAGGTTTGTAGGTTAATTGGCTTCAGAGTGTAGGATAGCCCAAGTGTATGGGGTGATTACTGGTCAGCATGGATTCGGTGGGCTGAAGGGCCAGCTTCTGTGCTATATCTCTAAAGTCTAAAGTAAGTTGGTTAGGCAGCATCCCTGGAGAACATGGTTAGGTGACATTTAGGGTTGGAACCCTTCTAGAATGTCCTGAAGCAATGACCATCCATGTTCTCTGGAGATGCTGCCTGACCTGCTGAGTTACTCCAGCATTTTGTCTCTTTCCTTGGTAAACTGCAGTTCCTTGTTTCTATAAAGTAAGTTGAATACAAAGTCAAAAAGTAGCTCAGGGCAGATCTGCCTAAATATAAATCTCTCTGCCACCCACTGATACCATCAAGCCTTGCTTGCAAATAAAAATGTACAAAGTGGAAAGAAAACACCAGCACTTGCACTTGAGATTGACTCAAGAAAGGACCTGATTAAAGAAGAATTTCACATTCGGTATAGCTAATTAAAAATAAACCACCATCATTTACTTTTACATCCTTTCATTTATTTCCTTCTGTCTGTTAATCTTTGTTTAAATATGTTTTGAACAAAGAATGCTGTTCAATTAACAGCCGTTGTTGATGTTGCATGTTCCCTTCCTCCCCCACCTCCTCCCCCTCAAACAATACCAGATTAGTCATTACCAGCCAGTTTGAAGCATTTTCAGAAGGATGTATATGATGCCGTACTGCATTTTGTGCAAGCAGGGAGCAGAGGGCTTCTTGTTGGTGCCAAGTGTTACTGCTTATCCTCTGGGAATAACACCTGGGAACAGAATGCACCCGATGTGGACTGCCATTTACATTAGCAAGAAGTTCCAACCATGGGGTTATGCAGAAGCAAGGAACCGCAGATGTGGATTATTATGCAGAAGGACATAAAATGTTGGGGTAACTCAGCGGGTCAGGCAGCATCTCTGGAGAGAAGGAATGAGTAGTGTTTCGGGTCCAGCATGCTGTCTCTTTGTGGTGTAAATCAGGGTGTTTTCAGAGCAATGCTCTTCTCAAATCTGCCCCAACACAGCCTCGGTCACCAGGGATGGACAAGAAATGTGACATTGCCAGCATCACCCACAGCCCGAGAATATAGTTGAGACCAATCAACACTGATACTGGGTAAAAGGGACACATTTAATTTCAAGAGAAGTCTGATTTTAGAGGGAGTTAACTGAAGGGTTTGTGTGCAGCACACACCATGATGTTCCTGCAGCAGGTAAGATTTTAACCATGAGCCTCATTTAAGTTACAAAAGTTAGTCAACAACTTTATTTTTGTAGTGCTTTTAAAAGTGTAAAATATTAAAACATCCAACAAAATGTGGAGTTAAAGCCACGTAAGGACATACAGGGGGGGTAGACAAAGACTTGGTCAACGAGATTCATGATTTAAAGGTAGAAAGAGTAGTAAAAGTTGAGATAGAGGCAAAATACAGGAGTAACTCAACAGGTCAGGCAGCATCTCTGGAGAAAAGGAATAAGAATCTTTCTTCAAACTCAGACCCGAAACGTCACCTATTCCGTTTTGCCAGAGATGCTCCCTGACCCGCTGAGCTACCCCAGCATTGTGTGTCTTTCTTCGGTATAAACGAGCAACATCAGCTCCTTCCGACACAGTACAAGTTTAGAGTTGGATTTCCCAAGTGTAGGTAGAGCCATCGTAGCTGACTACATGGCCACCAATAATGAGGCAATTAAATCCAGGGACACAGAGGTGGGCTGAGGCAGGGGAATGCAGGGCTGTAGAACGCTGGAGAGAATGGCAGAGGCGAGGCCATGGAGGAACAATTTAAAATGAAGCTCCTGCTTCACTGACAACTATTATAGATGCCTCCAGGCCCATCGGCAGTCACTGCTTCAGAGGGAGAGCCAAAGGAAGAATCTGCAGCAAAATGGTGAATGCAACAGAAAAACCAACTGCCTAAAGCGGCTACCCTTTAGTGATGTGCCACTGGAAATCATTTTAGTTTAGTTTAGAAATACAGCGTGGAAACAGGCACTTCGCCCTGCCAAGGCCAGACCAACCATCGATCACCCATTCATAGAAACATTAAAAAAGGTGCAGGAGTAGGCCATTCGGCCCTTCGAGCCAGCACCGCCATTCAATATGATCATGGCTGATTATCCCCAATCAGTACCCCGTTCCTGCCTTCTCCCCATATCCCCTGACTCATACTGAATCAATGATATCCCACTTTCTCATGTCCACCTCTAGATCTGTAGGTTAATTGGCTTAGGTAAAATTGTAAATAGACCCCTGTGTGTAGGATATTGCTGGTGTGTGGGGTGATCACTGGTTAGCATGGACTCGGAGGGGCCGAAAGGCCTGTTTCTGTGCTGTATTACCCAAATAAAACTAAACTAAACTATCTGAAACAAAAGTCTCCAGCAACTAATTTACCGACATCTGCGGGGATGAAAGTATTTCTGCAACTCTCCCTACATTCCATTAATCAGGCCCTGGTTTACAGCTCATGCAGTCGGAAGTGCCATTCGCAGCCATATGTCAAGTTGTTTTTCTCAAGTCTGCTGCAGTTTATCCAAACACTGTGCACTTTGCTGATAAACCCCAATATCATACTTATTTTTAGAACCATTGCTTTAATCTGTGTGGTAAAGGAACAATAGCCTTTTGATAGGTTTTGCCTGTTGCCTGTGATAGGAACTTAGGTGCCACACTTAGTACCCAGAAATGCAATGAATAGGCAAATTAGACAAAGTGTACATTTGTTATCGTTTCCTTCAGACTGTTGTCACTCATTAGTCCAAAGATTCTCTCTGAAGCTTTTACAATAGAAGAGAGTGATGGATGATTCAGGCAACGTCCCTGCACACAGACCCCAATCTAAACCCAGGAAAATTGCTGGCACCATTGGGGAAATTAGTCCTCATCAGTGCAGGCTGTGATGTAGTCAGCAATCCTCGCTGCCCATTCAATGTGAAGCAATAGCAACAGGCCCAGAGACTAATTGCTCATCTGTCCTCCTAAATGAATCCACCTGCTGTAGAGTCTTTTCATGGACTGGGAGGGAAGATTGGGCAGGAAGAGAAGCCACTACTTCATGTATCTGTTCACTTCATAGAAACATAGACATAGAAACATTGAAAATAGGTGTAGGAGTAGCGCCTTTGAGCCAGCACCGCCATTCAATATGATCATGGCTGATCATCCAAAATATGTAACCAGTTCCTGCTTTCTCCCCCAACATCAGGAACATTTTTCCTGCATCTAACCATGTTTTTATAAGATCCGAAGATTTAGACACAAAAAGCTGGAGTAGGCAGCATCTCTGGAGAGAAGGAATGGGTGACGTTTCAGGTCGAGACCCTTCTTCAGACTAGTTAGGATTAAGGGAAAGGAGAGATAAAGATGATGATGTGGAGAGATAAAGAACAACAAATGAAAGATATGCAAAAAAGTAACAATGCAGAGAGAGAGCATGTGGCGGGAGGAGACCCTCTCATATTTCTAAATTCCAGAGAATCTTCACCTCACCACAGCTTTCCTTCACTTCACCCCAAACCCCCCTCCCCGTAAAACAAATGACTGTGGCCCCTATGTTGGAGACGTGTAGAACCTCTCTGTTCTGACAATGTTTTTGATTGTGTGCCCTCTGCCTGATTCAAAGTGTACTTTGTATTTTAAATTCCTGTTTATTGCTTTAATAATTAGAAATCTGTTGCTTTTCATACAATTAGAGTCATAGAGACATAGAGTGTGAAAACAGGTCCCTCGGCCCAAATATACCACACTGACCAACATCTCCCATCTACACTATCCCACCTGCCTGCATTTGGTCCATATCCTTCTAAACCAGTCCAATCCATGTACCTGTCTAAATGTTTTTTAAACGTTGGGATAGTCCCTGCCTCAACTACCTCCTCCGGCAGCTCGTTCCATACACCCAAGTTCAAGTTCAAGTGAGTTTATTGTCATGTGTTCCACACTTTGTGGAAAAAATAACCCTCAGGTTCCAATTAATTATTTTCCCTCTCAACTTAAACCTATGTTCTCTGGGTCTCGATTCCCCTACTCGGGGCAACATTGTCAGTGCTTTTACCCAATCCATTCCTCTCATGATTTTGTACAACTCTATAAGATCACCCCTCATTCTCCTGTGCTGCAAGGAATAAAGTCCTAGCCTGCTCCCTATAGCTCAGGCCCTCGAGTCCTGGCAAAATCCTCGTAAGTGATGGGGGATTGGGCCTGAGGTATGATTTAATCTCCTAAATGGTGCAGGCACAGTGGCTGTAGATGAAAACAAACTGATGAAGGATGTGTTTGGGAGCTGTTCTGGGGCAGATGAGGGACCGAGGACCATAAAAACAGCCAGCGACTGTGTTCCGCATTGGAGGTTTGGAGACACGCCTTTGAACTCCCTGGTTATGGCCTGGGTAAGGCTTAAGAAGGAACTGCAGATGCTGGAAAAATCGAATCTAGGTGTCAGCTGCTCTACATCGGTGAGACCAAGCGTAGGCTTGGCGATCGCTTCGCCCAACACCTCCGCTCGGTTCGCATTAACCAACCTGATCTCCCGGTGACTCAGCACTTCAACTCCCCTCCCATTCCAAATCCGACCTTTCTGTCCTGGGCCTCCTCCATGGCCAGAGTGAGGCCCACCGTAAATTGGAGGAGCAGCTTATTTCGCTTGGGCAGTTTACACCCCAGCGGTATGCACATTGACTTCTCCAATTTCAGGTAGTCCCTTGCTTTCTCCCTCCTTCCCCTCCCCTTCCTAGCTCTCCCTCAGCCCACTGTCTCCGCCTCTTCCTTTATTCTTCCTGCCCCCCCACCCCCACATCAGTCTGAAGAAGGGTCTTGACCCGAAACGTCACCTATTCCTTTGCTCCATAGATGCTGCCTCACCTGCTGAGTTTCTCCAGCATTTTTAATCTGCCTGGGTAAGGCTGGTCTCCTTTAACTAATGCAGAAGCAGACTTCAGCTCTCTTGTTTAACTAGCTTAGATGCGAGTGTCCACTGCTAACTGAAGCCTCAGATGCACAAATAAGCTTTGCATAAGTGGTGCCATCACCTGCAGGGTAGATGGCCCTTGTGTACATATTCGCCAGATGCATAGAGGGTCCAGAATTAACTCTGGGGACCACATCACTCCATAAGACCTTAAGACATAGGAGCAGAATTAGGCCATTCAGTCCATTGACCCTGCCATTCGAACATGGCTGATCTAGTTTCTCCTCTCAACCCATTCTCCTGCCTTCTCCCCATAACCTTTGACACCCTTACTAATTAACAACCTATAAGTCTCCGCTTTAAAAATACCGAATGGAGGACTCTCCTAGTGGTAGCATGCTGTAAGGTTGCAAATTCGTTTGCTCCCTTAACTTTTAACTTTCACTTACCACTCTTTCAATGTTACTTGATATTACTTGATTTCAAGGCACAGTCTAACTTTTCTTAAAGTGTTGATAACACTTTTATACGCTTTAATCGTGTAAAGGATGGAGACAAGAGGGAAAGAAGATTCTCCAAGGAAGGAGCATGGGAAAGGCACAGCTTCCGACTCGGGTATCTTAGAAGCAATATCGAAAATGAACGATGAACTGAAAAATGAAATTAAAACAAGATTTTGCAGTTTGGAAGAAATTATGAAAGGAATTTCGAGCAAATTGAAGGAAGTTGAAGACAAGCTGATTATGTTACAAGATGAATCTCGTGAACAGAAGGAAAAAATTGATAACTTGCGAACATTGAGCCAGGAGAGAGATTTGAAGATTGAAAAACTGGAACGGAGAATGAATGAAAATACTCGGGCACACCAGCAATACAAGATTAAAAATATGGATCTGGAAAACAGAAGCCGTCGACTGAATTTGCGAGTTGTTGGTTTGCCGGAAGGTCAAGAAGGAGATAATGTTATAAAATATGCTTCTAAAATGATAAAGGAGATGTTCAACATCGAGCACTATGAACATTTTCCAATTTTGGATAACGCACACAGGATTGGGAAGAAATCTGGACCCCAAGATAAACCGAGATATTTGATTGTTCGGTTTCACTTCTTGCAGATGAAGGAGAATATTCTCCAGGCAGCAAAAACGTTGGGCATGGTTGAATATGAAGGATGCAAGTTTCGGTTTGTTCCTGATTATAGTTATGAGCTTTTAGAATTAAGTCTTTCCATAATGTAATGTCCGAGTTGTTTAAGAAAAAGTTACGCCCTGCCTTACTTTATCCAGCTAGACTGCATATACGACTCTTTAATGGTAACAATCCTCAAGATGCTTCCAGCTTTCTGGAGACTTATGAGGGTGAAGTCGCGACCGGGAGCAATTGATAACTGATTAAGTTATAATTAGAGATTTACTGTTCCTATTTTGACAATATATCGTTTTGTAATGATTAAGAATTTAATTGGATGAGTTGTTTTTTAAAAAAATTTACTTTAATTCTCCTTCCCATTCCTACACAGACCTTTCTGTCCTCGGTCTCCTCCATTGTCAGAGTGAGGCTAAATGTAAATTGGAGGAACAGCATCTCATATTTAGCTTGGGCAGCGGTATGAATATTGATTTCTCTCACTTCAGGTAGCCCCGGCATTCCCTCTCTCTCTCTCTCTCTCTATCCCTCCCCCACCCAAGTCGCACCAGCTTCTCATTTTCACCCTACAAACAGCTAACAATGGCCTGTTTCTTTTATCATCATTACTTTTTTGCATATCTTTAATTCATTGTTCTTTATCTCTCCACATCACCGTCTATATCTCTCGATTCCGTTATCCCTAACCAGTCTGAAGAAGGGCCTCAACCCGAAACGTCACCCATTCCTTCTCTCCAGAGATGCTGCCTGTCCTGCTGAGTTACTCCAGTTTTTTGTGTCTTTCTTCTGTCAAGGGGCAATGACAGACTGTGGTTTGGAGCAGTCATGCCAGATGGAATACAGTGTAGAAAAAATGTAAACTTGTCCACTTTATAGATTAAACCAGAAAAGCTGACTTTTTTTAAAGAACGACTTGTACTTTAGACTTTAGAGAAACAGCATGGAAACAGGCCAATTGTCCTACAGAGTCCGCACTGACCAGCAATCACCCCGTACACTAACACAATCCTACACAATAGGGACAATTTTTACCAAAGCCAATTAAACTATAAACCTGCATGTCTGTGGAGTGCGGGAGGAAGCCAGAGCACCTGGAGAAAGCCCATGCGGTCACAGGGAGTTCGGACAAACTCCGTGCAGCCAGCATCTGTAGTCAGGATCGAACCCGGGTCTCTGGTGCTGTAAGGCAGCAACTCTACATCTGCGCCATGGTGCTGCCCTATGAGATACATTGGGGTTGGAAGGGGGATCTCGATGTCCCTGTACACAAACCACTGAAAGTTAATGTGCAAGTTCAGTCAGCAATTGGGACGACTAATGGTACACTGGCCATTACCACAAGATTTGAGTTAAGGAATACAAAGAGTCTTATATAGGGCCTGTTGAGACAGTACTTGTTGGAATGTGGTTCAGAGGCCTGATCTCTCTAATGGAAGAGGTTTTGTTAGACTGTTTCCAGGGATGGTGAATTGCTCCCTGGGGGTCTAAAGTCTCATAAACCATGGAAAGGTAGTGAACCACAGCATAGATGTTGCGGGAGTCCAGAACCAGGGGTCATAGTTTAAGAATAAGTGGCAGACCATTTAGGACTGAGATGAGGGAAAAAACATTTCACCCAAGAGAGTTGTGAAACTGTGGAATTCTCTGCCACAGAAGGCAGTGGATGTCATTTCACTGGATGTTTTCAAGAGAGAGTTAGATTTAGCTCTCAGGGCTAAAGGAATCAAGTGATATGGGGAGAAAGCAGGAACGGGGTACTGATTTTAGATGATCAGCCATGATCACATTGAATGGCGGTGCTGACTTGAAGGGCCAAATAGAAACATAGAAACATAGAAATTAGGCGCAGGAGTAGGCCATTCGGCCCTTCGAGCCTGCATCGCCTTTCAATATGATCATGGCTGATCATCCAACTCAGTATCCTGTACCTGCCTTCTCTCCATACCCCCTTATCCCTTTAGCCACAAGGGCCACATCTAACTCCCTCTTAAATATAGCCAATGAACTGGCCTCAACTACCTTCTGTGGCAGAGAATTCCACAGATTCACCACTCTCTGTGTGAAAAATGTTTTTCTCATCTCGGTCCTAAAAGATTTCTCCCTTATCCTTAAACTGTGACCCCTTGTTCTGGACTTCCCCAACATCGGGAACAATCTTCCTGCATCTAGCCTGTCCAACCCCTTAAGAATTTTGTAAGTTTCTATAAGATCCCCCCTCCATCTTCTAAATTCTAGCGAGTACAAGCCGAGTCTATCCAGTCTTTCTTCATATGAAAATCCTGACATCCCAGGAATCAGTCTGGTGAACCTTCTCTGTACTCCCTCTATGGCAAGAATGTCTTTCCTCAGATTAGGAGACCAAAACAGTACACAAATGGCCAAACTCCTGCACCTGTTGTCTATGCAGCCTCTTGGCCCACAATGTCTGCATTGAACATGATACCATGATAAACTAATCTCACCTGCCTGCACAGCATCTACATCCATCCATTCCCAACACATCCATGGGCCTATCTAACAGGCTTTTAAACATCACTGTCGGATTTGCCTCACAGGACTGAAACGGGAAGAATTTATTTTTAACCAGGGGCTCACAAACTCTTTATCCATGGGCTGCAGAGGCTTGGCTTGTTGAGTATATTCAATGCTGTCATCAATAGATATTAAAGGAAATTAGGAATATGGGTTAAGTACAGGAAAGTGGCACTGGGGTAAAAAAATGAGCAATGACCATGTGCAAATGGCTGAATTTACTGCCCTTGCTTCTATTTCTCATGTTGTTAGCAGTGGGATGGATGTCTGGCCTACACTGCAAGTTATATCAGTTCATCGATATGACTGCCTCCTCTGCAGGGTGTTTAGTTTAAAGTTACAGCATGGAAACAGTCCATGACCACCTTTAATCACCCATTCCTGCGAGTTCTATGTGTAGGAAGCAACTGCAGATGCTGGTTCAAACCGAAGATAGACACAAAATGCTGGAGTAACTCACGGGGGCATGCAGCATCTCTAGAGAGAAGGAACGGGTGACCCTCTGAAGAAGGGTCTCGACCCACAACGTCACTCATTCCTTCTCTCCAGAGATGCTGCCTGGCCCGCTGAGTTATTCCAGCATTTTGTGTCTACCCTCTAGTTCTATGTTGTGTCACTTTCTCATCCACTCCCTGCACATCAGGGGTAATATACATAGGAAAATTAACCTGCAAACCCGTACGTTTGTGGACGGGATGTGGGAGGGGTGTTCATGGGGAGAATGTGCAAACTCCACACAGACAGCAGTTGAGATCAGGATCGAACCCTGGACTCTACCAGCTGATTCAAATGTAATTTCTATGTTTGACGGGGACTAAAATTCTGCTCAAATAAAGACTGGATTTCTGGCAATTCCCAGCCAATAACACATGCAGAGTTTGATATTTGTTACATGTATGAGTTTTCAAACACATCCAAAAGCAGCTGTTTCCACCAATAAAACCTAAAGCATTTTTCTAACATATTCTATATTCTATAACAGATAATGCCTCATGTATTTAATATACTTGTGTATATATTACATTATGAGAGGCATAATAGATAGAGTAGACAATCAGAAGCTTTTTTACCAAGATGGAAAAAATCTAATTCTAGAGGTTATAGCTAGTGTCAAAGTTTAGGGGGATGTACGGGGCCATTTCTCTTTGCACAAAGGGTGACAGGTTCCTGGAATGTGCTGCCAAGGATGGTGGGATGGTGGTTGAGACAGATCGGCATTCAAGAGACTTTTGGATGGGCACCTGGAGCATTGCGTACAGTTTTGGTCTCCAAATCTGAGGAAGGACATTATTGCCATAGAGGGAGTGCAGAGAAGGTTCACCAGACTGATTCCTGGGATGTCAGGACTGTCTTATGAAGA